>NC_060159.1:26445619-26482443 GCF_021292245.1 Micropterus dolomieu | reverse complement strand
CCCGCCCCCCCCCCCCCCCCCTCGGTCTTGGTCTCAGCCCCTAAAAGTCTTGGTCTTGACTCGGTCTCGCCCTCCCTCGGTCTTGGTCTCAGCCCCTAAAAGTCTTGGTCTTGACTTGGTCTTTCCCTCCTTCGGTCTTGGTCTCACCTTGGTCTCAGCCCCTAAAAGTCTTGGTCTTGACTCGATCCCCCCCCCCCTCGGTCTTGGTCTCAGCTCCTAAAAGTCTTGGTCTTGACTCTGTCTTCCTAAACTCTGGTCTTGTTCCTGACTCGATTTCGGTTTGGGCGGTCTTGCCTACAAAACTACATCCTCAATTTATGACTTTAAAGTCAGTCTCTGGTAAACGGTCTGTCCCTGTAAAAGCTCCTTTCTAGTCTTCCGACCTCTTAAATAGTTTTTGCACTACGTCACATTCACCCATTCATACACTGATGGCGGAGGCTAAGGTGACGCCTGCTCATCAGAACAGAAATTAACATTCACGCACACTCCCGTCGGGAGCAAGTTGGGGTTCTGTATCTTGCCGAAGGACACTTCAACATGCAGACCGAAGGAGCCGGGGGACCGAACCGCTCAGGAGGTAGAGCCGCTTGAAGTACAAGGTCTATAAGTTGTTTCGACGATGGTCTCACATTTTTTAATCTTATTGGGGAGCAAACCTTTCCACGCTGTTGCACACGAGGTATGACAATATAAATGAAAAGTATTTTGCTCCAAGAGACGGTGTTTTTCCAAACCTTCACAGCAAGCTGCATTCATATGGAACTCTTACTTAACGTAATAAAGGACACTAGAAATTACAGGTTCTGAAGAGAGTCGTCTCTCGTGCTCAGTTTGTTATTTTGCACTTTTCGCACTAAACTGAGTTATAAATCCATCCAGTGAACAAACAGCTCCTGGGTTAAAACAACAAAGGCCAACAGAGGGCTCCCGTCTGCAGGACGCCTGGAGCGAGCGACCCGACACCCACCTGAATCCTCCTCTCCTCCTCCTCCCTCTTCTTCCTCTCCTCCTCTTCCTGCTTTCTCTTCAGCTCCATCTCTGCTTTCCTGACGGAGGGGAAAAAAAAAAAAGAAGAGAAGAAAGTACAAAAGGAAACAGAGAGATAAAGAGACAGAGAGATAAAAGGGGAACGAGACCAATGAGAGACAGAAAGAGATGTTGATTAAGAGGAAGAGAGCGAGGAACAGATGGGGAATGAGACAAAGAAAGAAGAAGTGGAGATGTATAATGGAGAATAAATTAAAACAGACGAGAGACAGAAAGACAGAGAGAGGAAGGGAGGGGCAGAAACAGAGTGAGAGAAATAAAGTTAGATTAGTGAAGTGAATAAACCGGCTCCTCCTAATTGATGCCGACGTCAGCCATCTTCTTCTCTAACTAGAAAGTATACGACTCAGCGTTTCTCCATTAGCAGAGTTAATTTGAGCGTTAAAACATATCTACTCTGTGCATACGTTTAAAAGTATGATTATACATAAGTGCACTTTGTTTGGACATACTTGATTTTTTGATTAATCGTTTGGTCCATAATATGTCCAACATTGTTAAAAAATGTCCATTAATTGAGCTGCAACGATTAATTAAATAATCAATAACCTGTGAACTATTAAATATAAAAAAATAAATTAATCTATTAAATCGGTTGTTTTTTTTAAAGAAAAATTATCTGATTCCAGCTTCTTAAATGTGAATATTTTCTGGTTTCTTTCCTCCTCTATGACAGTAAACTGAATATCTTGAAATTAGAGGACGTCGTCTCGGGCTTTGGGAAACACTGACATTGTAAAGACTAAACAACCAATCGATTGATCAACAAAATAATCGAAAACAATGGTTAGTTGCAGCCCTGTGTTTTCTTAAAGTTCGAGGCGATGTCATCAAATTGCTTGTTTTATTCAACCAATAATGTAAAAACTCAAATCCATTCAGTTTATGATATCAAGAAAGCAGCAAATTATCTCAAAGAAGCTTTATTAAAAGAAGATTTGCTACTTTACTTGGACAGATTTGCTGCTAAATCAAACAGAAAAGAAATATTCTCCCGTGTCTGTTTCAGTTGCTCTTAAACTGTGTTTTCTTGCTCTTTGCCTTTTTATTTTTGTCGTGCACTCGCAGGAAAACTATCAGAGCACTCCGGCTCTGACATTTGCACTCCTTTACTACCGACTGCTTGTACTCGCCGGTCATCTAGGAATTGAAGGTCATTCTGCTGCTGCGCACTGCTCTAAATAGAAACATCAGCCAAACGGGTAAAAGAAAGAAAAGCGCCGTGCTCGGGAGCCACAATGTTTAAGGAATTTAAAGCAACAGAAGGGGAGCCTGCTGGGAGACATTTCCATCAACAGGTAGGCTTTAACACATCCTAATAAATAATGTTTGGATTAAACCTGCGCTGGATCTGTGCTGAAATGGGAGCCAAGTGACTTGATAAAGGCCTTGAAGTGCACCTCAGCATGCCACCACGCTGCTGCTTTCACGACCTTCAGTGACCTGAAGGTGAATCTCAGGAGTTTATAACTTGCCAGAGGAGGAGAGTAAAAATGAAGGGAAAGTGAGCCATAAAATTTGCGCTGTCGTCTCTAATGTCTTATATTAGCGGGTAGTGGTTTGTGACGAACACAATGGCCCCCATCAGTCCTCCTAAAAGACTTTCCGTACTGAAGGAGGGCAGGTTTGTGGGGGTCAAACCTGAGTGAGGAATATGCCTGCCACGATCTGGACAGGAAATTAAATTTCCCATGTAACCGCGTGCAGAGCTTGATGGATTCAAATCCGCGTCGGTCAATTACATGATGTCATTCAGGAAATAGAGGAGGACACGCGAGGACGGCCGGATGCCCGAGCAGAGAACGAACAAAGACAGAAAACAGATCCAAGCAGACCGATTGTCCTCATTCACACAGTTTTCCTAAAATCCTGCACAAACATTAAATGAATTGGAGTTTTATTCTTTAAATGCATCCATTCTGAAGTCAATTTCGATGTGCGTTAAAGCTTCACTAATTAATATTTTATGTCTTAGGATAAAGAGTTGTTAGGCCTTATAAATCTATATTGACTGCATTTATAGAAAGAAATTAAGGTGTGCTGTCAAAACTAAACCTGCCTCTCCCGTAGGGCTGGACAATAAAACAATAATTATCGCCATACAATTTTTTTCCAATAACAATATAACAAATGTTCAATGAATATTCATTAAATGTTTAATTTTATTTACTTGACTCATACATGGATTAGGACTTAATTTTATAATTTTCCTTATAAGTCCTTTAAGATGTTTATTTTGTTGAGGAATGAGGACAGAAAAAAGCTTTTACTTCATTTTACTCGTGCATATTTGTTGACAAAGATTTTATCATAATCGTTTTGAATGTTCTGCCCCAGATTTGTGAAGTGATCTGCTCTTTGGCCTCGAGTGTCTGACCTCAATAAACCATCAGGTTTCTTCAACTTTCACTCAGGAGCAAAAATCAGCATTTAAACTCAAAGAAATAACGATTTGATACTTATCGTGATAATTATCGATAAAAAAATCTCCAAAAAAAAGTCGTGTTAACTTCTCTTCTTTTGTTGTGGAATGGAAAAACTATTTTTAGAGACTACTATGTATTCTATAATAATGTCCTCTACATTATAAAATCTCATAATTAATTGAATTAACTCCTCTAAACTAAAACTGTAAAACAGAAAGGGAGGATTTGTTACAGGACTGTTGCATGAAGCTACATTAGTTTTAGCTAGGTGTACCTAATAAACTGGCCACTGAGTGTGTGTGTAAGAGTGGTCTAATATCCGTATTTGTTTTATTTAAAAAGATATTAAGGTTATAAGAAAGCTACTTGTACATAACATGAGGGGTTTGTTTTCTTGATTCAGTGTCTGAACCTTTTTTACCAAATTAATCTTTAATTTTATGGCTCCAATAACGCAGCAGTTAACCCCAAATATCAATTTCAAAGTCTAGGGGCAACAGCCGAACTGCTGAAGCCATCGGACACATGAACCAACTCCAGAAATCCTGAATTAAATCATTTAAACTTGACCTGATTTCTTTACATCGGACTTGTACAAAGACGTTTCCGTATATCTCTGAGGCCGCGGCCGCTGACATCCTTGCGATTGTTCTCCCTGTAATGACGGGCGCTGGGGAATTGAAGCTCATTCTGCTGCTGCACTCGTAAATCACCCGTGGACGAGTGTGTCAGCTAAATGCAGAAAATATAAAAAGCAAGCCTGATAACTCTTCTGTAAAAATAAATCCTTTTGGAGCAGCGATCTTATTATGTAAATCCCCTCTGTTACCTTTAAATATGAGTGAACACTGAGTGTTTTTGTCCACTGCAGCATTTTTCAGGCTTTTGCCGGGTCGAAATACGCCAACTTTGACAAGTGCCTCTTAATTTTTGGCTAAAGCAAAACAAAAATGTTTCATCTGAGCCTCAGTCAAGAGGCTGAAATGTAAAAGTACTCCAACCTGAACCCCCCTCCCACTTACAGTCGGCGGTCCTCCTCCTCCTGCTTGCGCCGCTGCTCCTCCTCCTCCCTCCTCTTCTTCTCCCTCTCCATCTCCTCCTCGATGCGCCGGAGCCGCTCCCTCTCCTCCTCCTCCTTCTTTTTGTTCTGCATGGCGGTCAGCAGCTGCTCCGACCGGGTCACCAGGGCCTGGTACTCGTGGTCGATCTCGATCCTGCTCATGATGGTGCTCTGACAGACACAAAAAAAACAGAATCAACTTAAAGTTGATGCATCTGGACTGCAGGATTTATTTAAACGGTTAAATGGTGATGATTTAATTCTCAAGTATTCACTTCAGTGGCAGAGAGAGGCCTTTATTGGGGACAGGCTTTTATTAGAGACTAGTGCGAGGTAACTAAAATCTCATGTCGCAGAAGATAATTTCATACCCCAACAACAATATATATCCCGATATTAGGGGTGTGACACTTAACCCACAAGATCGAGACGACATCGAGATCTTAACACTATTTTTAAGAAATCTTTAGTGCTGAATTATAATAAAATTTTGAGCATTAAACATTTTAATTCCTGCATTCAAACTGGTGAAAATGTTTTTATTTATATAAAGAGAAACACAAAATCAGGTGGCAGGTGACGATTCAAAATCTATAACCTAACTATAACAGAATGTAAGTCAGTGCAGCTCTCAGTCATTCTGCGCTGCTCTCAGATCTGTTTCTCCTGTAGATCAACTTATTTAATCTCATCCCTGCTGAGTCATGATTCAGTCTTCCCTCCTCTTTGCGTCTTTGTTTGGGGAAGTAACCTCTTTAAATGTGACTGTGGCTCCTTTTCACCTCAATGATAAAGTATTTAATTTTAATGTATTTAGAAACTCCTGGACTTTAGTAGCTCCTGTGTTTCAGCAGCTTTCAAAACTTTCTGCACGTTCAGAATCTCTCCCGCAGATCTGTGTGCTCTGACAGGTCCAGACAAAAGGCAGAATATTACCAGACTAACGTTATCATTTAATGAGAAGTCTACCTGCCCTTTACTCTGCTGTGCATTACGTTATTAATCCGCTGGCAGTAACGTTATCCCCCTCAGACCGTCTGCAACCGAAAGCAAGTGAAACACTTTTGATCGGGCAGAAATCTCACCACAAATCCACACACGTTAACTTCCAGCGCAGCTCAGATAAAGTGCAGCCAATCAGAGCAAGCTTGCGCCTCAGATGGTAGATGTTTATGTTGCAAGACTCTACCAGCTATGTCACCACTCGTCACAGGTTACGAGATCTCGTCACAGCCCTACCCACTACGGAAAAGGGGTGGTGATGGGGCAGTGGATAAGACACAGGTCAACCAAAGCAGGCCCCGCCGCCGTTAGTTGTCATCAACATCTTGAACATGAGTGAGGAACAGGGGAAAACCACTGAAACAGGGGATTTGGTTGCAAAAAGAAAAGCAACTTTTGTAAACCACTCAGTGGGCTGATGTATGGCTGCTTACTGCGTTAAAGCTCTAGAAAGGATAGTTGTATTTTTTCATATCGTAATATATATCGCAGAAAAGAAAAAACATTGCAATGTCAGTTTTTCCAAATATCGTGCAGCCCTACTAGGAGCATTCTGCATTTAAAAGGTCTCTCTATAGATCGATCCATCTTTTAACTTCCTTATTCAAATTCTGCAGATGTCTGTTCGAACTTCGATATTCAATAGACTTTTTGTTTTGTTTTTTACAGATTTACGCTTGTGGGAAATTCCTGAAACTCATGCAGCCGGCCCTCCCTGAAGACTGGAACTTGTTCGGCAAGGTTCACTTATGGTGTGTAGCAACATCCTAGCAGATAACACAAAGCAAACACCTAGAAACGTCTTAGTAACCACCAAGTGAGGATCTGGCAACACCCCAGCAAAAATGTCGAAGCGTGAATTACATAAAGGCAGTGAGTAAATCTTCCTCAGCAAGTTTATTTCCTGTGCACGCCGCTTCAAAAGCTGTCAGCATCTATAATCACGGCCAAAAATCCAAGCGGCTCCGAGGATGTTCTTTACTGTGATGATGGGGATGTCAGAGCCGCAGACTACAACGTCTCAGCTGGTCTCTACGTCCTCTGAGAGCATCAGGAATCTCACAATTCAATCCCAATCTGACGGCTTCCACAGCCACACCTGACCCGAGGAGGGAAGCGTCTCGTGGCAGATGAATATTCATTCGCATCTGCCAGTTACTCTACAACAAATCCGCAGGGTGGCGGTTTGACGTGACGGGAGCGTCGCACTGCTGAGTCCTTCGACCAGCGTTTGTCCTTCTAATCCCGACATTTACCGCGAGGGTGATAAAGAAGACAGCGATGCTAAATTATGAAAAATTAAGCCGAAAAAATAGGATATTAAAGATTCGTGACATTCATAGGCAAGATTATGTCGAAAGAAGGCGGGTCTTAAAGTCGGAGACAGCACACAACTTAATCCAGTTCAACAGCAAACAGCATTATGATAACAAGGAGTCAGGAGTCTCGACAATCCACCAGTTTGGGTAAATCTCTCTGGATCATCCGCTCGCAATGTCAAAAATCATCTCTTCATCTATCCACATGAAACGCAGGACTTCATCATTCTATATTTAAAAAAACTAAAATTGCTGGGGATCCAATCTGTTCTCATTTCGTCAAGCAGGGATTTGAGACGCCACCCGTCCGTCAAACTGCACCAGAATGTGGTTTAATTTCATGCTGCCCGTCATCTTCTGAGAGGAGGCGGCATTCATGTCAAAACGGTGGATATCCTGATTTTAAAACAAAACTCTTCACATGCACGTGTCAGTCAGAGCAGACAGCACCACAAAGGGGCTTTTACTAAAGGATACAGAGGAATTTAGTCTTTAAATACAATTCACAGCTGAATTCGGGGCTTTAATAGCAGCCAGATGAGCTCAGACTGTCCGTCTCACCCACCTTGATTTTGATCATCAGCGTATCGACGGCGGCCTCCAGCTCCTGGATCTGCCTGCTCATCTCCTGTTTGCCCTCCTTCAGCCCGGCCACCACCTCGGTGAAGCGGTCCATCCTCTTCTTCAGGTTGCGCACCTTGACTAGCCCGTCGATGCTAAACAACATAGAAACATAACATAACATTTAAAAAAGGGGTAATTCCACGCTCCATAAAGGTCAGGTGTAAATCGACGCAGCACAGGCAGAGATATCCCGAGTTATAGATCCTACACTTCCCATAATGCAACTTGATTTCTGAATTCTGTACGTGCATTTTACATCTTTAATATCCTGGATCATAAAGGTCGATGTTAAATATTATTTCTGAGAAAGAACTTTCGGTCTGTTTTGCGCGGCAGGTGGCTCTAAATACTACATTACCCATGAGCCTCACTGTCGTTGCTCTGGAGAAGAAGCCAGTCAAGAGGTGCAAATCAGAGCAGTAGCATTAAAAAAAAAAAAAAAAAAAGCCTAGGCATTGAATTTGATGATAAATCTTCACATCATAGTTACAGAATGAATCCTAAAGTGAATTAATTTAAGATACAAAGAAAATTTGGTCATTTTACAACAGGGTTGTAAAATAAAATGCAGTTTGTAGATCCCTTATGCTAGCTTGTATTGCTGGTTTTCTCACCAGTGCAAATATGACAGAATTTTAACCTTCGTGATTGGATGTTTCTCGCCTAAATGCACCTTGGGAGTTTTTATTAAAGGATCAGATATTTTCTAACTCCTTAATAATTTGCACCGGTGATTCAGAACCAGGAGAGTTTCACGTCCATCCAAGCCGCAGAAGTTAAACTGGAAAAAAATGATATACACACAGAATCAGCCCTCACATGAATGTAAATATCTGATTCTATCTTTTCATGTGACAACACTGAAGAAATGACTCTTTGCTACAATATAAAGTAGTGAGTGTGCAGCTTGTATAACAGTGTAAATTTGCTGTCCCCTCAAAATAAAACATCACACAGCCGTTAATGTCTAAACTGCTGGCAACAAAAGTGAGGACACCCCTAAGAGAAAATGTCCACATTGGGCCCAATTAGCCATTTTCCCTCCCCGGTGTCATGTGACCTGTTAGTGTTACAAGATCTCAGGTGTGAATGGGGAGCAGGGGTGTTAAATTTGGTGTTTTGGACTTTTCCTATCAGTCCCTCCGCCTGCTAACCAACCACGTCATAGTCGCCCAAACAAACACAGCCCTAGTGACGTCGGACTTCATAAAGCTCCTCCCACAGCCAAAGAAGACGTTACGCAAACGACACTGACCTCGACCTTATTCTGGATTCCAGTCATGATTCCAAAGACACGAATATGTCAGGTTGACTTTTGGGGAAATGTGCATAAATGGTGGAGCCACCCAGACTTTTGTATTTGATGCGACAGCGCATAAAAAAATCTGATTGTGTGGGATTAGATTTGAATGTCACACATAGAGAGGATCCTGTGAAGGGTAAAATAAGCACATACACAACACTCTGTATACACACAATTATTATTGTTAATCCAGCTTATTGAAGTGTATTTTTAAGGGGATAAAT
This sequence comes from Micropterus dolomieu, assembly GCF_021292245.1. Classification (NCBI taxonomy): domain Eukaryota; kingdom Metazoa; phylum Chordata; class Actinopteri; order Centrarchiformes; family Centrarchidae; genus Micropterus; species Micropterus dolomieu. Next base: position 26,473,435 of record NC_060159.1, on the reverse strand, counting down.
GAAGATAGTCTTCTTGGTCAGAGTGGACACTACTGGAATGGTCATGAGGTTACCTTACTACCTCATCTCTGGCACTCGTTACAGGGTAAATGGTCTGTACTACTTAGTCCAATCAAAGCACTTCACACTACATCACATTCACCCACTGATACATCAGAAACAGAAATTAACATTCAAACACACTCACACACTGATTGAACAGCCATCGGGAGCAATTAGGGGTTCAGTATCTTGCCCAAGGACTCTTGGGGGGATTGCGCCTGTATTGTATAGCTGCAGTACTGGAGGCTAAAACCTAAAACCACATTTCCACTGAGTGATCTGCATGATGTTTCTGCACTTTCAGTACTGCATTTCTAGGAAAAGCTTCTCTCTCAAATACTACTTTCTGTCCAACCAGACATTTTAAAAGGTCAGAGAATCAACAATTTATACAAATACACCAAGCCGATCTCTACCACATGAGCCTCGATGTTTTTAAATATCTTATGTAATGTATTTATATATTGTAATGTTTTGCAATACTTATTGAATCATTTTATGGATGACATTGTCCCTGGTATATAAATAAAACCTAATGATTCAAAATGATGTTCATCAACAAAAACAACAGTTTTACTTCGAATCACCTGCTGCGGTCAACAAAAATTTTATATGCAAAACATATAGTTCAATGAAATTACAGATGATTGTCACATGAAATAATAAACCTGATCGTGTTGCTTTTAATTATCACGAAACAAATCTGAAAGCGATACATAAAACATTTATTATATAATTAAATATAAAACTATTCAAATTTTAAATGAATGTAACATGCATAGCGTCTCGTTTAGGAATTTAAATAAAATTAAATAAAGTCAACAGGACTAAAGTAATAAAAATAAAACTAATTTCATGTTTGTCACCAATGTCGTCTTAATTAAATCTCCGCCCCAGTCATTAATACGCCCCCCCAATCACACAGTCCACCTCATCAGCCGCACACCCAAACACAATCACACAGCCTGTTAGCACAGACCAGCAGGTTGCCAGATCAGACAATAACCCCCTGCAGAGGGGAAAAAAACCCTTCTTCTTCTTCTTCGCACACTCCCTCTTTCCTCCCACCTGCCCCTGCTCTGGTTTTTATCGTCAAATATCAGAGGTAGTAAGCGGAGCTGTACGTGTTGGCGGGCGTGCGCGTCAGGCAGAATGACACTGCTGAGCTGTGAAAGTGGCAGATAATGAAGAAGAAGAAGAGAAAGATGAAGAGCAGGGGGTTTAGGGAGGAACTGGAGGACGGAAGAGAGATATAAAGAGATGAATGTAATGAAGAAGGGAAGGAAGCGTGAAAAGAAACCTGGGGGGGGGGGGGGTCAGGTTGAAATGAGGATGTTAATGAGAAAAGAGGATCGGGGGAGAGGGAGAAAGATAAGAGAAAAGAAATATGGCGTAAAGAAAAAGAAAGGTGGAGAAAAGAAGCAGGGGGCGGGAAGAGAGGGTGAAGGAAAGGAGACAAGAAAAGAGAAGGTGGAAAGAAAAAAAAAACTTAAAAAAAAGGAGCGAGAACAGAAGCAGAAAGGAAAGAGGGTCGGGAAGAAGAAGAGGCGAAATTTGGAGACAAGCGAGAGAATTTGGTGGCTGGAAAGAAATGAAAGTAAAAGAGGAGGTGGATAAGTAAAGTAAAGAAAATAAAGCAGAGAGGGATGAAGAACTGTGAAAGGGAGAGAGTTTAGATGAATAAAGAGGAGAAGAGGAAAGAGCTGGAGGTAAGAAGAAGGAGGAGGACGACAGGACACCCACCGAGGCTTGTGCTTCTTCCTGCACAGCCACATCCGGACCGTCTTCTGCATTTTGATACAGGCGCCGGTCCGGTACAAAATCTTGTTCTTCACTGCAAGAGAGAGAGAAAAGAGCGTTAAGAACTTGTTTTGCACTACATTCTGCGCGACCACGCCGGAAATCAAATGTGTGTTTGTAGCTGAAAAGAATCACTTCTGACTGTCACACGGTCTCGGTACGATACCCGAGTTCGCAGAGTCATACTGCGCAAAGACTAAAGTCTAAACGTGGCCAGATCTGGATCTGAATCACGAACCACGTGATCAAAGTAGGTGAAGAAAAGTAGGGTTATGCCAACAAATGGTCGACGACCTGTGGAAGGCATCATCATCAACAATTCATCTGAGTGAGTAACATTGGACTTCACCTTACCCACGGTATATTTGTTCCTTGTTAAATGATTTATTCCCCCCCCTGTAGGAGCACCGGTGGGTATAAGGGACACCAAAAGAACTCTTTTTGATTAGTCGGTACCAAAGATAATGGAAACCCAGCCTTAATCAGGAATAAGCCAGACCAGGCTCCATAAGCCTGACGCTCTCCTGTGAGCTGCCCCTCCAAGCACAGCTCCAGGAGGGACCCCTGTTTCTTTCTCCAAGTACAGAATGTAAATATTAACTACTCAGAATAAGTTTACAAACTTCTACACAGAAGCCACCAGCTTTCAGTCATCCAGGTCACGGTTATCCAAGAAAGGTTCAAGTCGAGGGCAACTGCACTGGGGCCAACGCCTCAGGTCAAGACTTAGCCATTTACCTACATTTGAAGGATAAGGGACACTCTTTCAATGACAACCATTTACATATTTTGGACCGGGAGGACGGGCGGTTAGAAAGAGGTGTGAATCAGGCCATTTACACCAGAATAGAAAGACCAGTCGCTGAACGGAGGAGGAGGGCTAAGACACCACTTATCCTACTTAACCTGTAACGCTGTCCTTTCAGCTCGATCACCTTGATGACGACCCCGCAGAGGTTAAGTGGCTGGGATTCCCTGCCAGACAGTCAGAACTGATAAGCCCCTTGGATGAGAGGCGAAGCGCCTTCAAGCACCCACAACCTTCACCGTCCACTTGCCCCCGATTCTGACCTTCCTTGGACACCAGCCGTCTGTGAGGGAAGCTCGTCCCGCTGTTGTCCTCTGTGAAAACCCTCAGAAGTTTTACAAACAGATAAACTCCACGGGTTTTTACTCACGTGCCTTATCTAAAGTAAAACACCTCTTATTCCAAGTTTTTGAAAAAGTTATCAGCGCTTTTGTTTCCCTTGACTAGGTCAGTCTTCACTCTGCAGTATGTTCAGATAGCCGGTTCCTGCAAGCGTGAGCATTTTCCCACCGTACTTTCCTCCCTCCACTCGATCCCTGTCCGTTATGGAGTTCATTTTAAAACCTTGCCATTTTGTCTACTGAGCACTTCATGGATTGGCTCCCTCTTATCTATCTGACCTTTTAACCCCTTATACGCCATCTGAGGCACTCAGGTCGGCTGATCAGTCATTTCTGGTCGTCCCTCGTGCTTTGGCGTCCTGTGCCCTCTCAGTCTGCAGAACAAACTGCCCCCTCTACCGAGTCCTTCAACAAAGCACCTGCATATATTCAAGCTTTCTTCTGCCTTTGTTTGTAAAGTTCTTTGGTCAGCTCAAGTTGTTTTAAATGTGCTTTAGAAATAAATTTGACTTGGCTTTAATTTGTAATGAATATAGTGAATTTCATACAGTTTTACATTCTGTGACGTTTGCAGGATTTCTTGATCTCTTTACAAAACAAAAAGCACCATTCATCATTTCAGCCTTTTCCCAGGTCTTTGGCAACATAGATGCTTTTTTCTGTCGCGCCAGTGAAGCGAGTTCAAATTGAATTGAAGTGAGAAAATTAGAGGGAGAGAGGAGGGGGAAAAAAAGAGGGAGCGCCGGAGAGATGAAGGGTGAAAGATAAATAGAGACAGATATCGATAACATCACTGTCTGCAGCCAAATAAATTTAATTTTGTTAAGAACTTCTACTCCAACGATAACAGAACTGAATTAATAGCTCTGGATTTACTGAACACAGACTGAATATTTTCGACTGCCTTTACGACTGCTGCTGCGACATTATGAACCTTGCGGATCGGACGAATGCATTTATTTTTAATGGGATATGATGATATGCTTCGGCAATACCTGCTTCGGTTCAGTTCCTGCCAATAAAGCTAGTTTTCAATTAGATCGATAACGACAACAAAGAGCTGGAGGTGGAGATAAGGACAGTTAGAGAGAGAGAGATCTGCAGAGACTAATAGAGAAAGAGAGGGGTGGACAAACCGAGACAGAAGGAGAGAAACTACTAGGGAAGAAAGAGCGATTAAGACAGACACAGAGAGAGAGAGAGGTGTTATGATAGCAGCCTGCAGTGACTGACATGAACTCTCCTCAGACACTGCAGTGATAAACATAAGAAAGCAGACAGATATCCCCCTCCTCCAGGAGCTCAACCCCACATTATTAACAGCAGTCTGTCTCTGCTGCACAGTCTCTCTGCTGCAGATTACACCGCCCATGGTTTGTTTTGCTGTTGTACCCTGCTCCATCCACGAGGCCCTTGGGTATTTTTTTTGAGAGCCATCTGTGCATACTGATCCATCACTTGTTTGCATGATCCGATTTCCAACATGACTGCCTGGACAAAACTGAGAGCGATAAGGAGCAAATGCACTGAAAGCTGCGATAGGGAGAGCGAGCAAAAGAAAAGCGATGCATAAATTTGCAACCCGGTTTCAGGGTCATCAACATGACATGGTTTCTTTAAGTTACTCGTACTGAGACTTCTGGGAACCAGGTAACGACAGCTGCTTAGCTCTTATATCAAACAAAACTGTCTTCTCTATGGGGTTTCCTCTCAGTTTGAACAACATAGAGCTGTCCTGCTGTTAGCTATTCATTTATAAACTAAACCAAATCCATGCAGACTCAGACTCGGGGGGTTAGCGTGTGTCCTGCTGCTGATCATCAAACTACCTTCAGCTTGGTGTCTAACCTGCAGCGTGACTGAACGAGCCGCTTGTATCAAGGTTTTCTTTCCCCCCCCCCCCAATCCATCACCGTCACCTGCTGCTCGATCAGATAGATCCCAAAACATGTCGTCTTGAGATCATTTAGAGTCACTAGACGATGGTCTAAAACTACGTTCTCACTCGTTTGATACTACGTTTGCTGTGTGAATTTGCATTTCTGCTTATTTTACACTGAAACTTAATTTATTTCTTAGAAAGTGTAATAACTTCTTCTGACTGTAGTGGAGAGGAGGTGGCACGCCTCCAACATGATACGCTGTGGAAAACCGTGCTCTACATCTTCTTGTCACATTGTGAAGGTCACTGAAAAAAATCCTCTGTGTCCTTTGAAACTAGGGGTGGGAGAAATAATCGATTCTTAGATGCATCGCGATGCGGACGAGGAAGATTATGAATCGATTAACAAATGTCTAAAAATCGATTATTTAAACGCTAATTGATAAAGTAATGTTGACGGAACGCAAAAAAGGCGGGACTCGCGGAAGTGCGGCGCCCGGACCGTCTGTGGAGCGCAGCCTGTATTCGGCACATAGGCATAGACTGTATAAAAGAAAGAGCGCTAGCTAACATGTCCTCTGTACAAGGGCTTACTCTCCGTCCCCCACACCAGACTTTAGGGGACAGATCCTTCAGCGTCACAGCCTGGAACTCATCCCCACAGAAATGCTCCCTGTCGAAGACACTTTCAGAGATCTACTAACAACCCAGCTCTTTACCAAGGCATTCAATCCCGAATGACTTTTTGTTGTTCTGTCACTGTAACAATGTGTAACGCGTCCTTGGGTCCCGTGAAAGGTGCTAAAAATATTTATTTATTTAAGTAACGTTAGCTAAATTAGTAACAAAGCTGTATGTCATTTGTAACTAAACTACTAGTGAAGTGTTGAGAACATCAGGCACAAGCTGAGACTAAACTGGTGTGCGCATCCTGATTATTATTTTTCAGTGTTCAGAGGAGTCTGACGACTGACTGGGTGTTAAAGAAATGATGGACCATGGAGCTGAGGTTACTAAAGTGAATTAGGGATGCAAACTAGTGCTTTTAAGCTAATTAGGAGCTTGGTAATTATCCAGGGATCCTGTATAGAAAAAATGATCGATAATGGTTTCATAATCGAATCGCAGCCCTCCGATTCCCACCCCTATTTGACAGAAGTCAGTGTGGCTTAAGGTTGTTTCAACTGGATCGCTTATCGACTATTAAAGGGACGATCAGCGATTGGTTTTTCACGCGCCGATGTTAAGGCGATTTTAACTAACTCCCTGTAGGAGCTAAGATGACATAAAAAAAGTCTCTAGAATCTGCACCACACTGCAGTGTTTCCCAATCATTGATTTATTTGTGGCGACACGACACAAGATCAACGCTGACCGCTACGTACTATAGCTCTCTCTCTGTCAAACACACTGAAACGGAGCCGTGTGTTTTTAGAAAACTGATGCATTGAAGTTAGTCCATCTATTTTCTAAATGGTGGCGGTTGACACGCTGTACATAGCTGCTAGCGACTGCGCCCTCCTCCTTCCTCACACGTGACTTGGCTTCTCACGCCGTCTCTAAGGGAGAAGCCAGCCACGGCCGCATGAACTCACGATCGTGACCCAGCCTTCATTTCCATAGTTGAGGGTAAGAACGAAAGTTGACCGGTAGATGGAGAGCTTTGCCTTCCAGCTCAGCTCTGTTTTCGTAACACTGGTTCATAAGAGCAAATGCAATATGGCCCCCGGGGTAAGAATTCATTCCCAACCCAGAGTTTAATATCAGTGAAGGGATATTTCCTTTATTCGGGGTAATATCCCAGGTTTCCACAGGTCATGTAAAGGTAATTTGCTGAGCTAAAGTAAGGTAACAGTGTGCGACTGTCTGCCGCAGCTGCTGCCTTCATAAAGACGCCCCTCTGTGATCCATCTCCTACGTAACCCCAAGGTTGAGATCATCTTCGCTTCGTTTTACACCGTCTCCGGTATGAGAATGCAATGCATGCGACCTTCAGATCCCGTCGTGACTTAGGTAATGCATTAGTGTCCAACATCCGAAAGATTGGCTGCTCAGATTTAGGCCAGTTAAAGGTGACCTTGCAGGGACAGACCAGAGACACTGAGGGGAAAGCTGAGAGGTAAATATTGTGGACCAAGAGGGATTCTTCAGATTAGATTTGGAACTAAATTGCGTCTGCACTCTGTGTTGCTGCCGCCAGTCTCCTCGGTTGGACTTCAATAAACAAGGCTCTGTAAGACATCCTGAGTTTACCTGACCCGCTCCCAAGAATTTCCATAACAACGTCCACTTACAGACGAGGGCAGCTGTTTCTCAGATGAGATGTCTGCAGCTTGTAGCGAGGCTCAAAGCGTGGCTTGTTCACAACTTTTTTCCTTTGCATAATTCATTGTGACGTTGAAGCTTCCACAAGTGATGCTGCCCCTAGAAACATTATGTCATCTTGTTGTCATCTGACGCGTGGCGACTTCTCTTCACATCAGGTCACACTAATTGTGAATATATAAGTATTCAGATGACATCACAAGGTATAATAGCTCAGATAGCAGGCGGTATTTTTCAGTTAGTCCTGGATCAACACAGATCTCCACATTCCCATCAGTAAAACATTCTGTTGGCACCCAGTCACTGCATAACAGAACTGCATCCAAACAGCTTAAACTGAATAAAACCTTAATCCAGACATGGCCGATAGCTGCTTTACTCAGTCCATGTGAATGCTGGTATATAGTGTCCCATCTATTATTAGAAACACACAAAATGGTGACTACTCTGATCAAATACATGCCAATAAATCAAACTATAGGATTGGAGCTCTGTCCAGTCAACTTTCCTTCGTTCCTACACCTGTGGTCATGAAGACCGAACCAAAAGACCTAGATCGAGGGTACAAGCGACTGAAATGGGTTTTCTCAGGAGGGTGTCAGGCCTCTCCTTTAGAGATAGGGTGAGAAGCTGAGTCAAGTGAGAGGAACTCTGAGTGGAGCCAGTTGAGAGGAGGCCTCGGGGGAAGACCCAGGACTAGGTGGAGAGATTATATGTCCAAACTAGCCTGGAAAATCGTCAGGACCCCCCCAGTCAGAGCTGGTCAATGTGGCGTGACCCCCTGCTGGAGCTGCTGCCCCCACAACCTGACCCCGGATGAGCGGTTGAAGTATTTTGGAACTAAACTGTAGCCCCCGGATCCGAACCCGGGTCTACAGGGTACTAAACATGCAACTTGACCGCAACGCCAAAGAGCCAGGCAGTCACAGCACATTCTCCACCGTAGAGATGGTACGCCGTCACCTAAACGTTTTTGTTTTTTTATATATGACTTACTAAACATTATTAATGCACACAAGTAGCTCCATCACCGCGGACCAGAACAGATGCTGCTTACATTTGATGACGGACAGCGCGCACCACTGGACCTTCTTCCAGCGGCTGTGGATGAGCCACTTGTTGACCTTCTTCACCAGCTCTGCCAGGTGGTCCGGGTCCGACTTCATAATCTGGTCAAACTCTGCAAACTGAACAGCGGAGAGAGGTACAGGGTCAGAGCTGCGCTCCTGCCCTGTCAGCCGGAAACACTAAACAATGTTAATGAAACACCAGATCGATGACGTTTGCGAAGCACAAGTACTTTAAAAGTATTTGCACTAAAATCTAACATGAGTCAGAATCACTTTTATTGCCAGGTATGTGTACACATACAAGGAACCCGACTCCGGTTTCACATTGTTCTTAATGTGCATACACAGAATGAGCATAAATTAACAGAACGACAAGCTCAGCAAAACAGACGTAAACTGCTACACATATATAAAAAACAAACAGAAACATTTGTAGAGAGCAAGCAGGTGCGGTATTTAATGGACATTACTGGTCAAAAGTTTTAGAACACTTGTAAAAGTAAGCTGCTAAAATTAAAAAAACAACATTTACGTTACCAAAACAGATATAAAATTAACCATTAAATGAGTTATGTAGGATCAACCGATGACTAACTGGTCTGTCTTCCTTCATCAACATTATATAATATTATTAAACAAATAAGGCCTCTGAGGGTGGATTAACAGGCTGTTCCAAGGTGTTTACTCTAGAAATGTGTTTCAAGGCTCCGTTTTCTTGCACTGCTGCAGAATAACTTGAAGTTGTTAACTCATTACTTGATGCCTGAAAACTGTATCTCTCTGAAATTTACATTTTGTCAGTTTTGCTAACCTAAACTGTGTCTTTACCTTCTTTGATTATTCTGCAGCAGTGGAAGTAAATGAAGCCTTGAAACACATTTCTACAGTAAACACCTTGGAACAGCCTGTTAATACACCCTCAGAAGCTTTATTTGGACAAAATTATATATAATATAAACGAAGGAAGGCAGAACAGCAGGTCATCGGTTGATCCTACAGTGAAATAATGAACAAAAGTCCTTCATTTAACTGTTAATCATTCTAATTATCTCTGAAAATGTAACCGTTGTTTTTCACTTTGGCAGTTTGCTACTTACTTTTGTACCATTTAAGGTTTTTCACTGGACCTGAACCTACTTATATTAAAATACAAACTAGAAAAATGGGGGTGCTCTACAACTTTTGAACATGAGGTAGGTGGATACGACACGAACAGCACGCGCATATGTGTTAAGAGTGAGGGAATACGTAATTCTGTGTCACGATCAGCAATGATTAGAAGAGATTTTGATAATAAATAATAAAAACATTCTCTGGTTCAAACTTCTCAAATATGAGACTTTGCTGCTGCTGGGCTTAAAAAACGACCAGATCCTGTACATCTGTAATTCTGGTGGTTGACAACTTTTCTCAATGTGCATCATCATATTGCTAAACCCCGCTTCTGCACAACACAGATATATTTCAGACACTACTGTCAACATCTTGTAATATTAATATCTGCAGCCTGTGAGAATCCATTTCATATTTCACTAAAGCGTGGCCCGAAGCGTAAACGTACTGTATATATTTATCTAAGCTACAGTGAACTCCGTTTTCTCTTCTTCATCCATGCATCTTTTATAACAAGGTCAAAGCTCATGGCAGTGCTGCTGAATGCTTTCTAACACTTACTGCGCTTGATTTGAAAGCTGAGAGCTACTCCCTGACAGTGTAGCTGGCATCTCTTGTGTTGTGATCATGTCCTCTGGAAACCTCTAACTTCCAGACCTTGAGAGTGCTGCTGCTGCTGCTGCCGCCTTAACAATGAAACAGCGTCCAAGTTTGATTTCTGACAACGTGGATTATGAGTGCCGGGCTTTCGGTTACCTAAAGCCTAAAATATACTTTTCCGCCGTGCTGCAGCTGTAAACCCCAGCCATCTCTGCAGGTTTAAACAATTATTTACAAGTACCATGTGATGTTATGTCCAAAAAAAATCTGATCCCTGACGCTTCCACAGGGATGTAAAGAGTAATGAAAGCATCCGAGTTCAGGCAACAGAGGACATATGTATTTTTTATTTATCCCTCCGAGCTAAATCTACAGTGTCAGACTTGCAGTTTGTCCTGCACAGTGTGTACCAAGGTCCTCTGCAACAAACACTTTCACAAAGGCCTCCTGGAAACCACACGCCTAACCCAAATGTGATGAATTATTTATCCACTAGAGAAATAAAAACCCCATATGTTGGCACTGGTTTGTTCGAAAAAAAATCTCATCTTGACTCACCTCAGCAGCCAAAATGACTAATGCGCTTTCCCTCTGAATCTATTGTCTTTCTTTAGGGAAAACAAAACCTATATTATTAGCTAGTGCAATGGGGGGGAGGGGGGGGGGGGAAGAGCAGGTTTTCAAAACGTCTCACCTTCCCGGGCCGGAAAAACACTCTGGTCAGGCCAAACTTGTAGTCATTCTCATTCAGTCCCAGAGCTTTGAATAAAGCCTGCAACACAAACACGCAGGACATTGATAAACACGGACATGTGGCCGCATTAAAATGGTAATAAAAGCTTGGATCGGGGCTTGGAGAACTGACCTTGCAGAAGAGACGCGGGTCGAGGCGGGTGAGTTTGGGGGGCATGTACTTCTGGTACATGTTGTAGAGTTCGTGGAAGGGAGCCCTGGAGGGGAAGCCGCCCTGCATCAGGTCCAGCACCGACACCATACCTATGGAAGCAGGGAGGAAGGGGGGGAAATTACTGGACAGGAAGTTCCTTCAGAGTTCAGACAGATTCTTCTAAAACTAAGGTTGGGTATCAAACCTTCACCGAGTATCAAAATCTGGCATTTAGTCAGATTCATACTCGTATAAATTTATTTTTTATTCAGATGGTTCCTGATGTAAAATCTAAATTTTGTCGATATTTAATATTTGAGAACTGTATTAACATCCTGTACATATTAACATTTGACAGCGGTACAGCTGAGGCTGTTGGGAGTGTCGTTCCTTTAAGCAGATATTTGGTCACAAACGTTTTGGCCGAATTTTCACCTGATGACGGCAGCAGATAAAATGTCAGAGGATCACCAAAGTAAATATTTATCTTGAGGGGACATTTCATGGCAGTCCATCCAACATGTGTCCACACATTTTTAGGGCTGACGCCTAATAGTCAAAGATTTGATGCTTCGATGGGCGGAGCCTGATTCGACTGTTATTCACACAGTCGGAGCTTCGCGGTGAAACGAGGATCACGCCGTTTTGGCGATATGGGGGTGCTCAGCGTTCAACATTTCAGCGTTTAATGTTGTAAATAAACGTGTAAAGAGAATACAAATAATAATAATAATAAATAAAGTGTAACCCGAACCCTGGGGCGTCAGTGCGCATGTGTAGGCGTAGTTTACCGTCATAGAAAACAGAAAATATTTGTATTTAAAAAGCGGAAAAAATTAGTCCAAACGATTCACCGATTATCAAAATAGTTGGCGATTAATTTAATAGTTGACAACTAATCGATTAAGCGTAGCAGCTCTATCTGGAAAACATTTTTATGTGCCAATACATCTAGTAGATGTTGAGATATTTCACCAGATAACTGAAAATTTTGGCCTGCTGTTGGCGCATGTCTAGAAACATGTTTATCAGTCATCTATATGTTATCCGTGCGAGGTTGCGGGGTGCTGGAGCCAATCCCCGCTGTCCTAGAGCGAGAGGCGGGGTACGCCCTGAACATGTCGCCAATCCATCAGAAGGCACAGAAAAACGAACAACCACTCGCACTCACACCTAAGGGCCATCAGAGTAACCGATTAACCTGCATGTGTTTGGACGGTGGGGGGAACCCACGCATACACGGGGAGAACGTGATCACTGCCTCATTCTGGAAACTGTATTAAAACTTCAAACATTCCCTTATTTACCCAACAATCAACCGTGATCCTAAGTACTACAGATCCAATAATGCATCTTAGAAAAAAGGACTTTGAAATAACAACATCAAAACAGCAACACGGACTTCTAAGGCTGCATCAGCATCCTCCGTCAGCCCTGTGAGCTCTCACCTTTTCTCTTTTTGTCAGTACCGTCGTGTTTATGTTGTCATGACTTTCCAGACTGTTGCCCTTGACACATAATAATAATCTGTTCGCAGAGACCCCCTGTAAACGTGGATAATTTGGCCTCTTTGAAGCATTGTTAGTCATCTCATTTTGTTTTGAAAGAGTATATCAAAGGACTCATTTTCAGACCTCTTTCATAGCACAGACGCTGCTAATTAGCATTCAGTGTAAATGAACCACACTAGCAGCAGAGTTTGTATCTGTCATTAAGTTACTTCAAAACCAAAGTCCTTAGCCATGAAGTGTTTTTAAACTATTTTGCCTCCCTCCCCTGCACAACATTAAGTATATTCAGTTTTGAAGAATTATGTAATCGTTAAACACAGCTGATATTTCTGGCATCAGAGAGCACGACTCAAAATCCAACTTTACAGGCAAGCCGGCCGCTTCATTAAGCCGTAGCATGTTAGCATAACGCCAATTCTACTGAATATCACAGTTAGCATTAATTGTATCATTACCAAAAGTGCATAAGACCATAACAGTAATTTTAGCTTTTGCATATTATGTGCTGATGTTGTCAGACTTGGCAACGGTGGCAACAAGAGGCAATTTCCAGAAGGCAATTTAGCTAACATTAGCCACCGTGAGCTAACGACCATGCCTGAACAAGTAGGGCTGTAGCAGTGAAATGAACAAGGGGGCGTTTTACTGGCCGACAATTTAACTTTTCAATTCAATTCAAGTGGTGGTGATGGAGCAGTGGATAAGACACATGCCTTTGGGTTCAGTTCCCCACTGCGACACTTAACCCCTCGTTGCTCCAGAGGCGTGCGACCTCTGACATACTTAGTTAACTTAATTGTAAGTTGCTTGGGATAAAATCATCAGCTACATGAAAAAATGCAATGTAAGAGAAAAAAGTTTTACGGTCTGTGAACTTAAAATGTGGTGTAGATGCATTTAAAGTAAATGTGTGTTGCTCAACACTGGTGTCCAATGTCTCCACCTACTGATACTTGTATATTAAAAAACAACTCGGCAGCCAAAGCTAAGCGACTAAATCTAAGTAAAACTTTGTAAACACACCGACACAGCTGGATGGAAAAATAAGGATCCAACCAGAGTCATGTGAATTCACCCTCTCGTCTCGTGTCATTTCATCCCCAGACAGCTTTTTGTGTTTTCCACCAACAGAGCGACACCAGCTGACAGACCGAACACTGCCATTCACACAGCCACAGCATGGCTAAAAATACTGTTTGTGCTGCCAATTCTGTGTAGAAGAAAAGTGGAAAGCAACAATGCAACTATCTCAGCCGTACACGCCTGATAATATAAATTTCCTCTTGGGCATTCAGATAAAGCTGAAACCCTGACTTTAGGCCCCGAGCTGCACATTACTCATACCAGACCTCCATTTGTAATTGCTGCACAGTTTCCCAAAGGATAATCTTCGTGTCGCCCTTACTAGAGATCTGTTCCTCAATAATTACATCAAGGCAATTTGCTAAAGTTGTGTACGTTCACCTCGGAGCCCTTGGGGGGGGCAGGCATTTAAACCAGATCTGTGCTTTTGATTTGAAAAACAAAACAAACCTGAAGCTTCACTGCTAGAAATAATCAACTCAAGCCAAGTGGTCACGTGAACCGGAGTTCCTGAACATTTTATCCCAGCGTTAGTCTCCCTCCACTGGCTCCCTGTAAAAATCACCCACTGCTTATTAAGTCCTACTTCTAACTTACAAGGTATTACACAGCTTCAATATGTCACTGATTTAGCTAAGCCGTCTAAGCCTGTCTGTGCTTTCTGCCCCAAAAGAATAGGCTCAAGGTCGCTCTGGTCAGAAGATCCAGCCCTTTCTCAGGATGCAAACATTATGGAAAACTTCTTTTTGTACTTGCATTTGCTTTCTTAAGGTTCCCAGATTAACATATTTATTTCTCAGAATGAGTGTCAGAGCTTTATGTGAAACTAACTGGGTCTTGCTGTCGTTGTTTTGGTCATGATTTCCTTTCACAAACATTCAGATTTGGGGACAAAGGGTGGATTTTATTTAATGACGTTTTTCAGTTCTAGTGCTGATATGATACGAGTTGGTGTCACTGTGACAAAACAGCTGTTGATTGTTACACTAAATCCTCAAAATACATGCCATTTCATTATATGATCATTTAATCCTGGTCGCATTCTATAGTTTTCAGTAATTTGCCTACAGACTCAAATAATTCTGCTGCGTACTTATTGTAAAAGAGAGTACAGTCATGTTAGTGGCTCTGTACAACATTAGGTAAATGAGCTAAATGCTAAAATCAGCATGCTAACATGCGCACAGTGACAATGCTATCATGCTATAGTGTTTACCATCTTAGTTTAGAGTGTAAAAGTTGTCTTAATTAGCACATAATACAAAGTGCAGCTGAGGCAAGTGGACACACATATATATAATTCTTGACATGATTAAAAAGCAGACGATACCCAACGTTAATACAGTTCATTCAATTACTGCCTGTACCAGATTTCATGGCAACTCATTTAATGGCTGTTAAGGAGCTAGAGGAGGAGTCTTTAGGGGAAAGTCATCAGATTATCTCCCCTGGGATCCATGAAAGTCTTTACAAACTTTCATGCCTATCGATCAGATTGAGATATTTAACAGAATAAGTGAAAACTTTGACCTGCTAGTGGCACTTTGACCTCTAGAGACCTGGAATATTTGTGGCAAATTTCATGGCCATTAATCCATCGAACAGTTGTCAGGATTTATGAAGGATAGATTAGGATAGGATGGATTCGTCCAACCACGACCGCCTAAACAAACTTTCATTGCAATCCATCCAAAAGTTGTTGAGATATTTCAGTCTGTGTCAAAGTGGAGGATCGACCAACAGACTGACATCCTCAGACCTGTTCTGCTAGTGTGGCTAAAAATCTGTGCACCTGGTTCTCTACAACTCCGAATTACTACAAGTAAACTTACGATTTCTGGTTGAACAAGCTTACAGTGATGTACACCGGCACTTCAACGCGTCATTTTCATTATCAATTTAACTCTCATACTCGAACATTCAATTCAGCACTTAAACCGAAGGGGGACGTCTTTGTAACGCTTATTTTGTCCGGCCATCAGTCAAAAAAAAAAAATGTAATAAATTCTGTTTAAGATTATACAAATCTGAAAGAAGCGGTAAATAATCTCTTATGAAACTGGGACCAAAGAATGTTTTGCTCAAATGATTGATGACTGATTTAGAAGATCATATAGCACTGTGGGTGGTTAGTTACCAAATTACAGTCGGTATTCTGCTGATCTTTACTCCGTATAGTAGATATATTTCTATTCATCCTTATTTAAAACAACAACGGTGATTTAAAACTTAATCCTCACATGAGAAACTAATCAGGAACATCAGTGGAGAATCAGACTGCAGGCGCACAGTTTAAGTTCTTTATAAATATATATCCTTTTTTTTTTTGCTGGTGTTCATGTGAAGGCGAACACAAATATCCCTTATGGATGGCAGCACATGTTTATTATGCAATATCTTTAATAAAAGAAAAAGGATCATCTTGTCAACCAACACCTGAGGTTACCTACTCCCCCTTTACGATCGCCGGTTTTCATTATCTAGGATTAGGCCTGCTTCTTGGTCGCTGAACATCCCGTTTTGGATCTAACCCCGTCATGTTGGTACACAGAGGCCTCCCCCGTCTAATCCAAACTATCACCGTTTCCGATTTCCAGTCCAATAAAACTGATAGAGCGCTTCCCGGGGTGCAGTATCTGAACAGGGCATCGCTGCGTTTGTGTGGATGAAAGCAAAACTCAGACTCTCTGAGGATATTAAACCCAAGCTCATCATTTCTTTTCTTCCTAACCTGGCGGGAGGGAGGGGAGCGTCGCAGGCTTGGTTTGGGGAATAGGCGAAAGTTTAAGAAATTGGGGTTAAAGTCACAAAGTAAGATTAAGACAGCAAATAAGACAGCACACAGGAAATAAGGGCAGCCAAGGACTTCAAAAGACACAGAATTTATTTACTAGCCATCCGTGAAAACAGCGGTGTGTGAACTAACATTTGTGGGGATTTGGTTTGAGCATCCAATTAACGCTAACTTTATTTTGCTTTTCTAACATCTTCAGGAGTTTAAGTTTTATCGATACGATCTATAAACTAAGTCGGTCATTTCTGCTTTTTAAGTCTCTGGATGCGGCATCATCTTTAAATCTTACCTGAAAAAAACTCGAATGAACATGAACATTTTTATCTGTGACAACTGAGTAAACTCAATCAGCATGTAGACCTCGGGTTGAGATTGTTTTGTCAATGTTTTGTGTAACTAATCCGGACTTTGGCTGTTGTGACTTTAGTACTCTGAGGTATGTGTGCTACATTTTAATGGTTGCGGTACTTTTGTTTAATGCTGTAAAATTAAGAGTTTATAGATTATATGCCGCTCTCTGGCCTCCTCTTCTCCCCTTTTTAACTGTTGAATCATGAAGGTTTTAACTTCTCTACTCTCCTATCTAACTAAACATCTCACTTTTTCAAAGACTGATGAAAGAAGCCGCAATTGCAGTTTGAATACTGGGAATTGAGTTTTATCCAGGAATTGTTTCTGAGGGCAAAAACCTACAATCCCAGGATGTTTTTAAGCCTGTGTGCACGTGTGTGTTCGTGTGCTGAAAATTATAATATGTACTGCAAAAAGGCGCCTTCATCAAAAGTACAAACACTCCTGTTCTTTAAATCACTGTAACAAAATGCAGAAATGAGGCAGATATTCCTTCTCTCTTCTTCTCTGCACACACTAATAACCTTAGCTTTGATCAGCTGGATAAAAACTCTTCCATATTATCATCTGAAGATGTCACCAGAGGAGATGAAATGTTATTCTACTAGACATACTACCTCATAATTTAGCAAATATATAAGAGAATAACATCTAATAACATCATCTAGGGGGAAAAATTGAAAAGGGTGAGATGATCCAGGGTAATAATCGCGACATCAGGGTGTCTATGAGGTAAACTTCTCAGTTAAGACGGGTGAGAATTCCTGATTCAGGTAAAGCATAAAGCTTTGTTCATAGAAAATCGCACTGACCGGAGCACTGCAGCTGAGAGAGAATCTGAGCTCCTTCAAACTGGTGGCTGACCATCTTCAGGTTTGGCTTAATGCAGCGGACGAAACTGGAGCCCTGGTGGAGTGAAGATGGGATGCATGGAGCGAGGGAAAAGAGACAGAAACAAGAGTACAGAGGCAGAGAGAGAAACAGAAATCATTACACTAACAGCAGGAGCCACAAAGACGAATCAGAAATTCATGACATCCATCACACTCTGGACACGATCCTCTGCGTCTCCGTCTCAGGGAAATAGAAACTGTGGGTGTTCGCCTGTCATGAGATGTACGGAGCTGTGCCACAGAGGAAAGCTGATTTTACTTTACTGCAGCTGTGTAAAGGAAGAAAAAGAAGTAGAAAACACTGACCGTGCTGCGGAGCTTCTCCAGGAGGATATTCAGCTGGGTCTGCAGGAGAAAGAAGAGGAAGACACATATTTGTTTAACTATCTGATCAAAAGGAATGCAGATCGAAGTCTAAGCTTGTGTAAAACCTCAACGGGCTGAACAAGTAGAAATTGTGCCAAACATCCCACATGGGATTACAGGACACATTTTCATTGAGAAAATATAAGATAAAAACAAAAGTTATGACTTTATAAATAGCTAATTATGCTTTCAAGCAATAGAAATAAAGCGTACACCCAATATCAAAGTGGGGGAAAAGAAAATGCAACATGTCTCAAGTTTATCCTGATAAAGACAGTTTTTCCTCCATTCTCAGACTTTCTCCAGGATTTGGCTGATTTAAAGCAAACGTATACGTCTGCGTCCAATCCACACCGCAGCCAGACGCGCACATCCCCAAAACTTTTACTACACGTTTCGAACGCCACACATCACTTTTCTCCCTCAGTGGAAAGCAAATTAGTAACTGATAACGACGACTTGCAGAGCTAATCAACTCCGCCCAGCTGATGCGACACCGGTGTACGCCACGATAGCACTGAGGTGAACCCATTCTCGCGCCGTGACCGAGCGGTAACTAACGGGTGGAGCTTTGCAACGTGAACATCCAAAAACTGAAGCACGATTATTCTGACTTTATTCAGGACAAGGTTTTGAACGTGAACACAGGAGCTATTAAAGTTCAGGAGATTCAAACCGAATAAAAATTAATTAATTTATAATTAAGGTGAAAAGGTGCCACACGCACATTTTAAAGAGATTAACTTCCCCAAACAAAGACAAAAAAATAGGAGTAAATCATGACTGCATGTGCGCCAACTCAGCAGGGATGAGTGAGAGCTACACTGACTTATAGGAAATTTGTATTTAATGCTCAACACTTTCATGTGATAATAATGTAGAGATTTCTTAAACATAGTGTTAATATCTCGTCTCGATCTTGTGCGCTGAGCTTCTGGTCGCACCCCTATAAATAGTGATACACCTCAAAGTGAGCCCCCCCCCCCCCGGTATTTTTAATGTGGGGATTTATCACTAACATCACGATATAATATAAACACCAAATACCAAACAGTGTAGTTTTAGCATTTTCCCTCTATGGGTCTTTGGCATCTCTCTTTCTTTGCGGTTTCTCTACCAGATATGATCTACTTTCTCTCAGACAGTCTTCGGTTCGCTCTCAGCTGCAGATCAGATATGAAGTCAAACACATGCATGAATAAGTAAAGGTCGAAATCTCCTGATCTGTAATGATGCATAACTCCACCGGCGGGGTCAATAGGTATGGAAAGCCAAGCATTGCGGCCAATATTTAAGTCCTCTCTGCACTTGCAGGTATCGGGTTATTGTTTTACTGGTCTGGAACCTCACAGTTTTGTAGCTGAAGATGCTGCTGAGGAGGACAAGTTAGGACCGAGAGCGTACAAATCATGTTCCCTGATAAGCTTTTGTAAAGAAAAGCCTGGTGTTATTTGGTATGCATTAGCAAGAATCCTCTTACTCTGCAGGCTGTCGTGGGTCACAACGCATTCATTCTTTACATTTGACTCACTTTCTACCAGCGTAACGTTTGAGCCAGCTTGGTGTCCCAAGGAGTTGGGCGGGGTTTCTGATACTGATTAGTCTTTGCCAACTTAAGAAAAAGCACTTTTAATAAAAGCAGAATTACAAACTAAACAAACAAAATGCTTTACTCATCAGACCCTTTCATTACTGATGAAACACTAATATTCCAAACTTAAGTGTCGTTCCCTGGTCGCCACATTCTTGACCTTCGACTTCTCCTCGTTATTGCTAACTTGTAGTGATGGTGATGCATTATTCAAGCTCATTCTTTTAAAGTGACTGTGGACATGGAGAGCATCTGCGTTATGTGAATGTAAATATATGTAAATGTACATAAATGTATACTAACTGGGGTCAATAAGGGAAGAACAGAAGAGCGAAGCCATGCAACAAACGGTGATTTAATTTAATTTATTAGCATAACAGCGGTGTCCTCGTTTGTCCAGACAACACAACAGCTAATTAGCCTTCATGATCATATCCGTGTCATTCGGCCGATGTTGTAACCACAGTCCCAGCTCATTGTTGGTCCATGCAAAAGAAATATCTGGTGCGGTTCTTCGTCTGCAGCACTTTATTCTCCCGCCAAATCTTCTGTAACTAACGGAACAGACCATCTGCTTCATGTTTAAACCGGCGCGCGCATGCCCAGCGTACCCGAACGGCCACTCCATGTGCGTTTTCAGTCGTTTTAATGTAGCCTTGGTATCTTCAACCAAGTCCAGAACCCCCCCCCCCCCCCTTGATTTTAACCTTCCTTGGATGATCTGCAAAGCGCTCGTCTGTAACTGTAACTATGTATTGGGCAATATAAATAAAGTCATTGGCTTATCATATTATTTACATCCTCTTGTGGCTTTTCCATGCGTCCTGTTCATGTGATTAAACTATATCGTTTCATAAATATGACTAGTTCAGGCGATGGTCCATCGCGCAGTGAATCTTGAGGGTGCTCAGCCGCAGAGGACGCACCGGTTTTGTCTTTCACAATCAGTTAAATTAAAGGTCGACTTCTCAGCCGTGTCTGGATGAGCCTTTGGAATAAGACACCCTTGTTATGACGTTTTTGATCCCTGAAATTGAGACAAAGGTACGCTGTCTGGTTATAATGAAAACCTGCACTCCCTCCATGGCTCACTTTGTTCCAGCCAGAAGGCAGTGTCTCCAGTCACCTCGACTAACTCAGATTTATCACCGCTCATTGTCACCCCAACCCACCCCGCCAAAAGCTCTGTTCCTGACCTTAATCATGGCTCTGCGAGAGAGAGAGGGACCTAGGACAGAGGAGGAGAGAGACCGGTGGGGCTTTAGGAAAACACTATAGGTAACAGAGCTCAAAGGTAATAAGAGCTCAATCTACTGAGTCCAGATCCACCCTGACTGCAAACTGATCAGTGTTTCCCAGTGCCACCCGTGTGCAGACCATATTTTAGCGTTTGATGCTTTTGTTTACGTATCAGGAAAAAAAATCTAAGTGTCCTACTCTTAGGATGCACGCCATGTAGCAGCAAACGCCCTCGATTCGAAATCTGGCAGGACTCATTCGCTAAACGCCAGCTCCCCTCACACTTCCTTACATTCGCTCTCCTGCAGTCCTCCTACAGTCATATAAAAGATAATAACCTTAGGAAAGTTGTTCACAATGCAGTGTGGTTTTATGAATGGAGAATCCTAAGTTGGATGCGAGCTCTAACACGTCACTGATGGACGGCGGCCGTACGGTTTCTGTAAGAATCTGCAATGTAGCACGAATATAAATCACGTCTCCGTACGCATGAAAGGAAAATAGTGTCGGTAGATGAAAGACACCCTGAGTTCCTGTGAATTCAATAAAACATTCCCCCCGCTGCCCGCAGATGTACCGGACACCGTCATTCCCTCGGGTTATGGGCTTTTTTGAGTGAGTGGAGCCGAGCGCTGTGGTGTTTGGCTCACCTTGCCTTTGGTTAGGTGACACATCCGAGCACACATCAAGGTGAGATGCTGAGCTGGATGAGTCACAGTGCAGGAGAGTAAAAAAAAAAAAAAAAACTCCCTCCGTAACTACAGCTGACAAAGAAGCTGCTCTCTTTGTTCTTTAAATACACTCAGAGAAAAGTGCACTTCTCTGACGTAACTAGTTGGGGTTTTTTCCACAGGTTGGTTTGATCGGCTGGACGTGCAGCCTCTCTTTTCCTCCGTTTGTCAGTCTTTGGTGGAGTTTAGTGACGTGTTTAAACAGACTCGTTTGCGACTCACCACTGAAGGAAAAAACACTCGCGGGGATCTTTCAATTCAGTTTATTGATCAAAAGTTAACAAAATAAATTTCCGTTGTTTACTTTCAACACATGTATCAAAAAACACCTTAAATTCGTTTCCCACAACTTATTTGGTGACTAAACTATTTCACTCATGAACTAATTAGGATGAGGAGGATCTGACACAATACTTTTTATGTAACAGTTATTTGAAACAAGAAAAAATTAAAATAGATCTCCTTGCTTCTACCAATCAACTACTACGGCTTCAACAGGTGGCATTTTATGCAAGGTATTGAATGAAGTACTCTGTTGGTATCGGTATCACTTTAAGGGTACTGGTAAAGGATACCCAAACCCTAACGCAGACAGCCTCATTCTGAAGTTTAAGGTGGCCTGTTTGTTCTTAGCCTGCATAAATCATTGTCACACTAACTGTGATACTTTGATAAGTTGGTGTGATCGGTACAGTTTTGGCAGGAGTACTGCAGGTACTTTGTGTCCTGTAGTCTATTTTGGTCTCTTGTTTGTTCGCTTGTGTTTTGTTTTTCTTGCACATAGAAGTATCTCATGCAGGCCGGCACTTTTTAATAGAATTTGTGGTCTGTAACTTTCTTTGTACAAACTGATCCTAAACTCGAGGTGCCGGCAGCATTTCGTTAGAGGATCTCCGCACATCAGCCACCCTGAGGCTCAAAGCGGAGCCTCGACAGACAGAACAATGAGGCCAGAGCTCAAGGGGTGAAGTCTGAATCACATCTTTAATCAAAGCCTTTAATAAAGTGAAGTAACTAATGTTATTACACACAGCATGTCTCCATCAGAGCAGAAGAGCCAGTGGCAGTAAGGACTTTTAAATTGCCTGCGCCCAGCTAGTGTTGCTTTCGTCAGACAAAACTAAACGAAATATATTCGTCTATGACCCGACTAAAACGAGACGATGACGAGACGGCGACAATGTACTTAAACACTGACTGACTACTCGTAACGTGCAATATTGTTGACGAAAAATGACGAAACTAAAATGTAATCCATAAAATGAAAACTCTCCTTTTGTCAGTATAATGAGGAGAAATTTTCACTTGAACAGTTTGTTCATTCAGAGGTATTTCTTTCCTCCTGGCCGACCGGGACGACGCCTGGTGCGCGAGGATAACGTTACTGTGGAGGATGCGCTAAAGGCAAAGAGGCGCTTAAATATTTGGTCCCAATTAGGCGAAGTGCCTAATTATATCGGACGGCAATGTGGTTGAAAGATTTCTGGAAAAAACACTACGAAGTTGAAGCGGCATATCCAGGCTAACCACCGGGAACTGAGGCACGTTAATGTCTCCTTTGCAATAAAAATGAGACCAAAGCTGACAACATTTTATCTCTATATGAGATGAGTTAAATAAAGACTAAATTGACGGGTAAAATGGCTAAAACTAGACTAAAATACCCAGACTTTTAGTCAGCTAAAACTTGATTTAAAAATATAGAATACAGTGGATTAAATATGACAAAAACTAACAAGGACATCTGACACAGGACTCAGACTAAATACTTGCGTCTCAATACATTCTTCCAGTTTGGTGTAGCAACGACTGTTTGGCACTGAAATCTAATTCAAGAGGTTTAAAAGGTTTTTTGTTGAGTTCAAGAGAGTGTTGCCGGCGTCAGACATATCTCACAAAACTCCTAACTTCTCTCTCCAAACATACCAAGACGTCGGGGTCTCAATAAATGCTAATATATCTAAAATGTATGTCGGTGGTTTCATATATTAAGAAGAACGTTTGCCCGGGCTGGCAGGGGTATGCACCAAACAAACTACTTTGTGCGTCCAACCACATCTAAGGCGGGCAAAAAGGCCGTTATCATAGAGAGGGGAGAGACGCAAAATAAATCATTCCAGTGGGGATAACTGCCACGCTTTCAGACCAGCATCCCCCCTGGATGTCACAGTGACTGATTAGGCATGGGTCCCGATTTTCAAATTTTCAAATAGTCATTCAATTATAACAAATCTAAAAAATGCTGGGACTAATGTCGTGTCCAGGGGCGGGTTTCACAAAAAGAAAAAGACTTTGACTGTGGCTTAGATGTAGTAGATGGTCAGACTTCAGACATCTAAATCAGACCGCTGCACAAAGCTCTGAGGACCCTGACTATCTTAAGCAGGACTGCACTGCAATGAATTCTGGGTAAAATAAGACACTTGTCAAAACAAACAAAAATGGCAGACTGAGTAGGCGCATCCAACCAAAAAAAAATGTGTTTGTTGAAGCAGTATAATAGTTATAAAGACGTTTTACTTGGAAAAGTCAGCGGAGAGTGTAGGAACAAAAAGAAATGCTCGACTTGGCAGTAAACAGCGTCAAAGATATAGAGAAAAGATCCAAGAACATGGTACAAGATTTAAGAGGAAATATCCTACAACGGGGCGAGGCAGGGCTCAGTGCTTCAGCCAATTCATCTGTCAGTCTCAGGATAGCTTCCTTGGGTAAACGAAACCGACCGATAAAGTTTGTTACAAATTTAACAACAGCTGCTGTTTCCGAGCAAAGCATTTTAATTGGCCGACGTACGATCTCAGGCGGAGACTCCTGTGGCTCTCTGACTGTTGATTGTGATTTATTGGTTTGCAAACAACGGTGGAAAAGAGAGGAGCAGTCGTAGAAAAACACCAGACATTCTCCAGTTAAAGCCAGTAGCTTCTACTCGCCCGTTCAGAATTTCACTGCAAGGCAAGCCCCCCCCCGCAAAGTACCTGTACTTACGGAAAGTACTACCCTCAAGCAGAACTGGTCCCGCCGGTGGAAACGCAGTGAGTTCCTCCGAAGGTTCCTAGTTCCGGGGTCAAGTTCCTTTGGTCGAAACGCAGCTATTGTTTTATATTTCTAGCGGGTTACTGCGGTCCCTAAAAACTCTTTCCCTTCTCATAGCTCTCTCCATAATATCGGCAGCAAACCACAAATCATGAGCCATTTTCTCTTTTTGTTCGCTCTTTGTAGGGCCGGGCAATAAAACAATAATGATAAATTATTGCAATATGATTTTCCTCAATAACAATATAATAAATGTTATAAATATACCGTCCACAAATATTTGGTTTAATTCATTTGAATCACAAATAAATTCATTTTTCAATTAAAATATTTATTTTGTTGAAGAGATTTATTAATAATTAAATAATAATAGTTTTGAAGGTTCTACCTCAGATTTGTTAAGAGATCTACTGTTTGGCATCGAGTGTTTGTCACATTATGACCATAAAGAAAAGTTTAATCAAACAATTCACTCAGGATCAAAAATCAGCCTTTAAACTTAAAACTTTAAACTTAATAATTATCGATATCGAATGATATGAAATGTTTCTATCGTGATAACATTTTTGGCCGTATCGCCCAGCCAGTGTTTTTGCTTGAAATGCCCATCCCTGATTGACGTGCCATGCGTAGTCTATTGAAAAACTAAAAAACATTTGAATGGCGTAAACTGGAGGATACAGGTCACTCCAATTAAAGGTCGATTAAAAACCAATACCCATATAACTTATTGTATTAATTCCACCTTAAACTCAGCCCCCAGGTTCGTTCCTTCTCACCTTAAACTTGTTGCCGACGCTGATGAAGCCGAGTTTTCCCGCCTTCTGCTTCATATCCTTGCTGTTGTTGGAGTTTTCAAAGAGTTCGCGGACGAAGCGGTCCTTGGACTCACTGACCAGACACTCCAGAGACATGTGCAGGGCGTCGTTGTTCTTCTCCACGAACTTGGTCTGAGAACGGGACATTGTCAAACATAAATACATGTTTTCAGACTCCAGGGAAGCTGCACTGCTTGTTTCAGCTCCATTTCCTCTTTTACATTCTTTGTAAGAAACAGTGCAACAATAGTGTTTCAATGAGATTTTTTTTGAGCTTATCTATCAGAATATAAACCTCATTTGTTTTCTGCAGTCCAGTGATCAAAGGAAGACAAATAAATAACTTTACGTGACATTATTTTTAAAGACGGCTTCTGTGATTTGTTGAACGCACCGTCTCGTAGCACACGGCTCCTGCAAAGTGTCTGATAATAAATCCTTCATCATCCCTCACGTTCCTGTGGACGGCCAGCTTAGACTTCCTGGGAACCTGAAGGACACACACACACACACACACACACACACACACACACACACACAAAACACTTCAACTCAACACAGCTCTTTTATATTTCCAATTTACAATAACATGCTAATTCCCAGGCCTGTCAATCACTCTCGGCTGGAAATGAAGATTAAGAGTCAGTGTTCAGTAATTTAACTGTCGGCTACCCGACGTCACGCCGACGCTAAACATTACTCTGTACTGAAACTCATTGCAGTGGCCTGAATATGAGATCACCCTGATTAGAAGACTTAAACCACCTTTTGGGACATTTCTTTATAGATAAAAAAAATAAAAATAAAGTTCTGCTTAGCTTTCAAAATGTATGGATACTTTTACATAAAAATACATTAATAGTCGTAACCAGTGAATTTATTGTTTGTTATTTACAGGTAAATGAGACAAGCTCCAGGGAACTGGTTGCTTCATCCAAATCATCCTTCATCCTTCTGCCTTCGAGCCATGCAGAAACTTTTAGTTTAGAATAATTATAGATACGATTGTTCATGTTTACCTGTTGGGTCTTCATTTTACAGCTTTTGATATTTATCTGTTTAGACATTAAAATAATGTAAAAAAAATAGGGAACATGAGAAACCTCCTCCCTTCTGAGGTGCATTTTATTTGCACATTAAAATCCAAAAGGAAACGTCTCCTCTTTAGCTTATAAAGGACTAGTTTGCATCACCAACTTGCTTTAACTTTGCTCCTCTACAGTCACCAATGTGCTTTTTTTTCCTAACAACCACTTTTTCAGACTCATCTGAAACCTGAAAAATAATTTAGGATGTGTACAAGACAGAGCTGCACCAGTTTACTCTCAGTTTGTACCTGATGTTCTCAACATTGGGCAAGTAGGCAGTAATAAAATACAGCTACTTTCTATAAACTGGGGTGATGTTACGTTGCATAGCGGCTAAAGAAGCAGCCTGCTTCCTGCTCAGCTGCGCAGTCTGAAGGGGAGGGGAGATGTTATCTAACTTAGCGCTAACCGGCTTCACTTTTCCAGCAGGTGGGGAAACAACAAACAGACTTTTCTCGTTCTTTAGAAGCTGACTTACAGTAACCGACACAGTACATTTACTGCCAGAGAATATTTTCCTCTGCTCGCGTTCACCGTCACTTTCTGCCGCTCGGACAATCAAACACTCGCTGCGCACTTCCCGATTCCTTCCAGGAGTTACGCTGCTCTTATAACAGCATCTGTCTCGTAGATGTCCTTTGAAGAATGAGGAGCCCTCTTCGTTTAAGTTCTTGGACTAGAGCTGCAACGAGTTGTTGATTAAACGATTGGTTGTCTACTATTAAATTAATAGGCAACTATTTTGATATTCGATTAATCATTTTTAGTCATTTTATTAAAAGAAAAAAAACGTCCAAATTTTCTGATTCCATCTTTTTAACTGTGAATATTTTCTGGCTTCTTTTCTCTCTTCTGAAAATAATCTGAAACTCTTTGGGATGTTGTTATGACCTTGGGGTCATATTTTGTTGTTTGTTTATCTCTCCCGGCACTGTCAGCTGTTCTCCTCCATTAGAGTGTGTGTGTGAGTGTATGCAGGTACTGGAGAACAGGTGGACACACTGGATTGGTCTGGTTGAGCTGATTGGAGCCTCCTGATTGGGCACCTGGATGACAGCAGCCATCTTAAGCCCTACTGACAGGAACTCTGCCCCTCTCTCTGCCATTCCCAACCTGCCTGAGGACTGTGTGTTATGTCTGTGTTTATTGTACATAGTGAACGGTTGTGACTATATTCAACTTAGATTGTAAGTAGTTTATCGTGGTCCTTCTGATTGTCTTATGACAACCTGGTTTTGTTGGCTTTGCCATTTTTGTTGCTATGAAGCAATTTCCTTTGTCGTAGCTATATTGTGTCAGCTACTAGCAGTGAGTAGGAGTGAGAAGCCCTTTCTTTTGTTTGCACCGTTTTCTCCTGTTTTTGGACTTAGAAGCCTAGTTTTAGAGCTTTGTCTTTTCTTTACCTTTTGGTTTTGGGTTTAGGAAAGATTTAGGTTTTCTTAGTGTTTTGG
>NC_060159.1:26389152-26445519 GCF_021292245.1 Micropterus dolomieu | reverse complement strand
CCTGGTTTTGTTGGCTTTGCCATTTTTGTTGCTATGAAGCAATTTCCTTTGTCGTAGCTATATTGTGTCAGCTACTAGCAGTGAGTAGGAGTGAGAAGCCCTTTCTTTTGTTTGCACCGTTTTCTCCTGTTTTTGGACTTAGAAGCCTAGTTTTAGAGCTTTGTCTTTTCTTTACCTTTTGGTTTTGGGTTTAGGAAAGATTTAGGTTTTCTTAGTGTTTTGGTTGTTGTTTTGGGCACTGCTCATCTCCGATGTATAATAAAAACTGCTAAATTGTATTTGTTGTGTGCTGGCCTTGTTTGGGAATGGGAAGAGTGGGAGGCCACACATTTATGTTACATCCAGGACACCTCTAGACCTTGGGACGTAACAATGTGGCCAAAACAAGGCTTTGAGGACGTCATCGTGGACTTTGGGAAACACTGATCGACATTTTATAGAACGAACATCTAATCGATTAATCAAGAAAATAATCGACAGAGTTGTCGATTGTGAAAATAATCATTAGTCGCTGCCCTACTTGGAGGGGACCAACAACAAGTACGAAATTTTGGGAGAGTTAACGCCTGTTGCACACTAAAGGATTTTCAAATCCTTAACCGATTTTAAAAATGTAGGATCCCGCAGACATAACGACAGAATTAACTGCTAACATTTTAATCTTTAATCCGGGGCTTGAGATCTCACAGAAACTTTGCGTGATCAAACGTGACTTCAGACGTGAAGAAACGTGGAGGCAGACTGTCGTCGTCAGCTGGGTGACCGGGTGTGTGCTGTGCACAAAAAAACTAAAGAATAGAATCAAACTGTGGAGGAACTCGAGGCCGAGAGGAGAGAATCAGCAGGTTTATACACTTTATAGCGCGAGCAGATACACACTCATCATGTGTAGGTTATGTTCTGTTTTACCAAAAGTGATGTAGGATACTGAGCATAAGAATAAATGAGGCTTCATACATAAACGCACACATAAAACCTAATGCAGTGATTTCACTGTAATAACCTTCACTGTATGATGGTGACACCCCTGGGTGGCACCAGGACACTGTGTACATACAGACACACCTGGTGCTCTTTTTAGATGTAGTTTAGATAAATTGAGTAATTTAATTATTATTAATGTTTCAGGTTTTACTCACAGTGAGGCGGAAGTGGTCCTTGTGTTTGTTGTGAACAGTGTCGGTAAAGTGCTGGTCGCTGGGTTGAGGTAGTCTGTTCTCTTCGTCCAGGATGTCCAGGATGCCGATCACCTTCGCCTCCACCAGGTCTGTGAAGAAAGCATGAGAAGCGTGAGAAAAGAAAAGCTACACTGCCTCTGCGTCGTTAATGAGGCTGCGTCGGATTACCTGAGGCTACTCCCGATAAATCAACGTGCCAATTTTATCGGCTGATATGAGCTTCTAAATCTGTGTTGAACATCCGATAAATTACATTTTAAAAAGAACGGACAGACTTAAATAATGTTATGAGTGTTGCTTTTAAATAGTTTGTCCACCAGAGGGCGCTCTGCAACTCCCATGATTGCAACACAAATGTTTGGAAAGCCACTAATCCACCACAGCAATCAGCTGTACTTTTGTTCAAAGCACTATCCATAACAATAATAAAGTGCAATATGTCATGTTATCTTGGTGAGGTCGCATAACTACACATAATAAATGTTGGGGATAAACTTGAACTGAAAGAAGAAAGAATATCAGGCGATATATCGGATTTTCAAATATCAAAAATCGGTATCGGTTTTTGAAGGAAAACTTACTTTTTTTTTTAGGGATGCACCAAATGTTCGGCCACCAAAATTAATCGGCTGAAAATAGTTTAAAAAAAACACTTTCGGTGTTCGGCTTAATAAGTCAAAACACTGATTAAATTTTACCGAATAATTACGTTGACATGTCGGCAGTGTGGAAGCATTTTAAAGTGTCTGAGAAAGACGCAAAAATGTCCGTTTGCAGACGCTGTTCTGCTGAATCGTCTCCTGGCACATCCACTCCATCTGTGGCTGACTTCTTAGAAAAGACAACAAGCGGTCTGACCCGCTTTGAGTGTTTCTGTCACTCGTTTGTGAGACGGCGATTAGGCTAGCCGCATCTTAATTTGGAGTGCACACGTATTCAAGCCTTTATGGTAAATCCACTGAAAGGATCCACAAGTGACAACGTCCGGTTTTCAAAATAAGGCGTCCGTACAGGATGGGAATAAGATTAATTGGATTATATTCACAGAAAGTATAAAAACACATTAGATGTGTCCATTAAAAGTAAATGGACACATGACCATAGTCTCTCCAAATCCGGTGGGAGTCACTGAGTAAAAAGCACATTTTCACTATTTAATTTATGCACCGGTAAAAAGAAATTGGCAAAATAAATGAAAAAAAAAAACCCCCATACGTTGGGTAAATGAGTAGTACGTTCAAAAAGTTTTTCAATCTGTGCAGTACATTTTTCAGCCGGCAGCCGCAACCTGGCTGCAGTGTCTGCAATGTGTTTCTTTGAGGCAACTGTACCCGTCAAAATGGCGTCCACAGAAAGTGCTTCTTGTAGCCAGCGACAGCCTCAGACTGTTACACCAGGTGTCGGACAACATCATGGAAAGGTTCCCCTACGAGGGACTCCCGGTGATACCCTTTGTTTGTTTTTTTTTAACAAGGAACTGAAGTCTTGCTCAAGGACAATTTTCACTCTGAAATCTTGTGAGAGGCGAGTGGTTGCAGGAAGACATTGTTTCTCTGTCCGTCCGTCAACTTTACCTGTTCACTCGCATTTAGCAGCTAAACAGCAAGATTTTTCCCTCAGGAGTTGGTGTAGAGACCAAAAATAAGGATAACAAATTTCTGAATAAGTAGCGAATTAATAAACCCAAATTCACTGCATGACTGAATGCCAGAATGAATAAACGAACATAAAAGGACTTTGTTTTTATGAGATTTTCCATTAGTTTCTTTTAATTTCTACTTAGTTTTGCATGCAGCCATGTATCTACTGTGTGTACAGATCTAATTTTCTGCTACATCAAGTTTGATTTTGATGTTCTCCCTGTTCTTGTGTGGACACAGTGGCCGCTTCCTTCGCAACACCCAACACGAACCCAAACAAACAAATACATTTTAGTAATCTACAGTTTCGAGCCAATGAACAGAGCTTATTGTAAACAGTCTGTGTTGGCCCGACCGCTGCCTCCCTCCAGCTGCCTCCGCTGTAGTTAAGCATCTAATATTGATGCTATTTCACAGAGCTGGACATCAGCAAAAACCCTAATTAACCTCGTTCACCTCTAATCACCTCACATCCATCTCCCTGCATGTTTATGGAGTAATGAAGGCACATTTCATTCAGGACAGGAGTTCACATGCTCTGAGGCTTCGTCACTTTGCCTCTTTACTCTGTGTCCATGAAACAGCACAGAGGCTCCAGGGTCAAACTGTGGAGAGGCAGCTCTCACAAAACTGAAGGCTCTGAGCCAGCAGCACATTAAGGCCAATAATGAGCAGCATGCTGCCGCTCGGGGCTCGTAAACACAGCTTTCAATGTTGCCTCCTCCTGTATAGCTTTAGAAGGTTATATGTGCACAACCCCTGAATGGGAAAATTACAAACAGGACGACTAAAAAGTACAACCAGCAGCAGCAGCAGCAGAAACCCACCAAAGCTCCGGCAGAGACTTGACAGTCTATCTGAAAGAGCCTTAGAGATTAGATGATACAGCTGTGTAACAGATTGTAATGCAGAGCAGGAACAGAGGGGATACAAGGTCTAAGGTCTTGGCATTTAAGTCCAGATTTAAATCCCAAGTCAAGGCCAAAGGTAGGATCTAAAAGTCTAACGTAAAGACAAGCAAATCCATATAAAGACGGGTAAGTCTTAAGTCAAGAAAATCAGTCCCAAGTCAACACTAACAAGTTAAGACAGGAATGTTGCAAGTCCCATCTAAAGTTAGGATCAACAAGTCTTACATAAAGACATGAAAGCCCCAAGTCAAGTCCTAAGTTAATACAGACTAGTTGAAAATCAAGATCCAAAGGTAAGATAGAAAATTAATAAGACAAGTCACAAGTTAAGTCCCACATCAAGATCAGCAACTCCAAGGTAAAGACGGGTAAGTCTCAAGTCAAGTCAGTTTAAAATCAAGTGCCATGGTAAGACCTTTAAGTCAAAGTCAACACCAACAAGTCCCAGGTCAAGACAGGAAAGCCACAAGTCCCATCTGAAGTCAGGATCAACAAGTCTCACCTTAAGACCAGCGAATCCATATAAAGACGGGTAAGTCTCAAGTCAAGGCGGGAAAGCCCCAAGTCAAGTAGGTTTAAAATCAAGATCCAACGTAAGACCTTTAAGTCCCAAGTCAACACCAACAAGTCCCAGGTCAAGACAGGAAAGCCACAAGTCCCATCTGAAGTTAGGATCTACAAGTCTCACCTTAAGACCAGCAAATCCATATAAAGATGGGTAAATCTCAAATCAAGGCAGGAAAGCCCCAAGTCAAGTCGGTTTAAAATCAGTTCCAGGTCAACACCAACAAGTCCCAGGTCAAGACAGGAAAGCCACAAGTCCCATCTGAAGTTAGGATCTACAAGTCTCACCTTAAGACCAGCGAATCCATATAAAGATGGGTAAGTCTCAAATCAAGGCAGGAAAGCCCCAAGTCAAGTCGGTTTAAAATCAGTTCCAGGTCAACACCAACAAGTCCCAAGTAAAAACAGGAACGTTGCAAGTCCCATCTGAAGTTAGGATCAACAAGTCTCACCTTCAGACCAGCGAATCCATATAAAGATGGGTAAATCTCAAATCAAGGCAGGAAAGCACCAAGTCAAGTCGGTTTAAAATCAAGATCCAACGTAAGAAGTTTAAGTCCCAAGTCAACACCAACAAGTCCCAGGTCAAGACAGGAAAGTCATAAGTCCCATCTGAAGGATCTACAAGTCTCACATAAGGGCATGAAAGCCCCAAGTCAAGTCCTAAATAAAGACAGACTCCTTTAAAATCAAGTTCTAAGGTAAGAGCTTAAAGTCCCTCAAGTCCAGGTCAAGATCAGCAAGTCCGACATAAAGACAGGTAACTCTCAAGTCAAGAAAAGAAAGCCCCAAGTCAAGTCGGTTTAAAATCAGTTCCAGGTCAACACCAACAAGTCCCAAGTAAAGACAGGAACGTTGCAAGTCCCATCTGAAGTTAGGATCAACAAGTCTCACCTTAAGACCAGCGAATCCATATAAAGACGGGTAAGTCTCAAGTCAAGAAAAGAAAGCCCCAAGTCAAGTCAGTTTAAAATCAAGTGCCATGGTAAGACCTTTAAGTCCCAAGTCAACACCAACAAGTCCCAGGTCAAGACAGGAAAGCCACAAGTCCCATCTGAAGTTAGGATCTACAAATCAGTCATGGAAGCCCCAAGTCAGGTAAGAAAGAAAAATACTAAAGGCATGTCACAAGTTAAGATCTAAATGTTCCAAGTGAAGACCCGAGTCAAGGGGAACAAAACCCATGAAAAGTCCCAAGAAGTCCCACAAGACTAAAAAGTCACAAATAAAGACCAACAAGTAAAATCAAGGACAAATATCCCTTGTCAACTGTGTAAACATAATGTCTTAACAGTTACTTTAGAGACTGCAGAAAGCTGATTAATTCACTGTTCTGATTTATTTTGAATATTTCTAAGCACCATCTGGATATCTGAAGGATAATCTGACCTGTCGACAACACCAGTGTTACCTAAAATGTCTAAAATACTCTGTTTAGTTAGGGCATAGTACACCTGCCTTTTTGTGTTCTTTTTTGCCTTCTAGTGGGTGTTGTAATGTACATTATGTTCTACACATGGGTAAAAAAAAAACACTGAACTCGAAAGCACTAACATGGATGATGAGCAACTGGAGCTGATCTGAATTCACAATTGTGAGTGCAGAACGATGAATGGCGTCTTCATACCTATGCAGTCCTGATTGTCGACATAGTGAACCTCGTTGACTCCGAGCCCCTCCCTCTGGTACAGCTCTTGCTCCTGGAATGCAAACAAGATATTTCTAATGAGAATCCATAAAGATACCGGCGTTGTGTACGGCTCTCGTCTAATGAGGGCTGGGATGAATCTGCGGATTCCGCCTGGAGGGCATTCTAGCTCTCTAACAAATGGCAACTTAGACCAGGTTTTCTGATATTACACTTGCAAGCAAAATGAGCATCTTAAGGTTACGGCTTTCACTCTGGATGTTGCTAACAGATGTTTCAGTGCCAACATCTCTGTGTGTAAATGAGGGTTTTTAAGGTCAAACGAAACATTGAACATTTGTGGGGAAAAAGCACCGAAAGTTAACCAAATGAAAGTCAAACACAAACCAAAATATCCTTTAAATTGCCCTTTTCTGAGTTATTTCAATGATGTTAGATCTTTAAGAAATCTAATAAGAAAGTTTAAAGAGATATGGCTTTGATTTTGCAGACTGATTGGCTGATTATATCGTCTTCTTGATTTAAAACTTTGGTTTCTACAATTAGAACTACAATAACACGGTGACATTTCACACCTGAGGGTCGACAGCTGAACAGCATTGCTTTCACAATTTATTTAGTCAAAAACACCACTCCAAACAGTAAAACCATAATGGAGCCTGTGGCTTTCCAAGGTCGCCAACTGCTCAGCTCTGGCTGAGGATTAAGCACTCGATCAGTTCGTTATGTGAGGACCTTGAGTTACAAAACATTATATATCGAGCATCATTATTTTCTAAAACATAAATGTGGTGTTTTGGAACACTGCAGACGTGGACAGCATTAGTATCACGTCGACTGTTGCTAATGGCTGTTTGTGTGCTGAAGACATCTGTAGGTTGATTTTCATCCAAAAATAAGACAAAAGACCACTGGTGTTATGAAAAACTGAAAGCGACATACAACTTTCTGCATCATGTTTCTGCAGCTGTTTGTTATCTGAAAGGTATTTTTAAGAGAAGCACAATTACAGGATGTTTTCATCCAGGTTGTTTTGATTTTACATGAAGTGTAATCATCAGAAAGCATACTTTAAAAAAAAAGCAAGTATTATGTTTTGTAATGAAACTCTCTACTTTAAAAGTGACCAAAGTTTAGGCTTGATGTTTTGAGGTGTCTGGGCTTTGGAAAATCAATACTTTAATTCAAAAATGCAACATCTACAAATTGAAAATGTGACACCTACTCGTGAAACACTGCTACCTACTCGAAAATAAGTGCTTACAATAATAAAAGCCTGTATCGTATCAAAGTCCTGAGTCATCCCGAGGTGTTTGCTTTGATTTGCCATGTTTGTTAAGTGCTGGCTGATGGATCTGAGGTGGTTGATTTGGCTTCCCCCCCCCTAAATGGAAAGAAATGTTAGATTCTTTAGAATAAAACCTGCTCTCACCTCTTTCAGGATGCGCTCATTGAAGAACTGCTGCAGTTTCTCGTTACAGTAGTTGATGCAGAACTGCTCGAAGCTGTTGTGTTCAAAGTACTCTGCACAACAGACAGAGGAGCAGATTACAGATCAGTTAAAGTTGCTGCGTCACAGTCAAAAGAAACCTGACAGGTGAAACTACTTTAGGAAAGTATAGACGCCCCTTTGATCTCTCAACTTTTAGTTGTCAGTGTCTTTACAATACTCTAACATTCTGGTTCGTTTGTACCAAAGGGACTTCCTTTTGATTTTATTTTGAAACTTTCTTCTCCGTCTCCTGAGGAGTCAAATGTCTTTTACCAGAACTCCTTAGGACATAACATAGGAAAGACCCTTAAACGCAGCTGTCACAAATCAAACAAAAATGTTTTGATACTAAAATATTTCTGTACAACACTGAACAAGGGACGTTGAGCATCATGAACTTTAAAAGAGTATTTGTATATATGAAACTTTTTCTTTTATTACTGAAAAACATATTTGAGCTGAATACTTTCTGAAACCTTGAAAACATTCAAATTTTTACCCTGAAGATGTTTTGTTGCAGCTTTTTGCTTGTTCGTTGTTGAAAAGATCCAACAGTCAAAATGTTTTTCAAATAACTTTACACAAGAGGCTTTTACCAGTTGTTTTTTGCCAAGTTTTTTGGCCCCGATCCCAGTCCTTTAATATTGGGTATCTGCCAATACAGAGTCTGATCCGATACTTAAATTTCCATCTGAAATAATACAGCTATTAAATCTGACACACCTTATTCTTCATGAGCTACTTGATCCAATTACTGAAGGTCCTAGTTCAAAACTATAAAGTTGATAAGCTTAAAATATTAGCAATTAAAAGTGATACCAAATCCTTTCTCACATGCACACATGCTTATCTGCAGAACCCAGCTGAGATTAAGGAGAACTGCAACACTGATGTGAAAACACAGTAGAGTTCATTAAAGTAATCGTCAGAATTTGATCTGCTTCGTGTTACCTGATCCGTCCCAGGATACCTAGGATCGACCTCTCTAACTTTTACTTTTTAAATGTTATTGTTTCTGCGACGAAAAGAGTTTTGAGCGGTACTAACCAAAGCCGGCGATGTCCAGTACGCCGATGAAGTTGGCGGAGGAGTCGAAGGGGAAGCACTGGTTGACCCTGGTCACCACGTGGTCGAACAGGCGGCTGTATACGGCCTTTGCCAGGGCGTCCCGAGCGTTGTTCGCCTGCTCCACTTTGAGCGGCACTCTGGAAAAGACACATCGGGATAAAAGTAAAGCGTCAAAATAATGTATAGCGTACTGAGTGTTTCAGTTTTGGAGAGTGCGTTCACTTTGTGTATATTTTAAAGAACAAGGGAGAGTGTGCGTTATCACTTCGAGTGTTTATGCTTTACTGAACTATAACTGCTCTTCCCATGGTTCACTGGTCATATAGAATATCTCATTTACTACAAGAAAACTTACAGTTAAAGTGACACGGTAAGAGTAAATTTAACTTTGGCTCACTTACACTGAAAACTGATCTTGTAAACATGTTAAAATGTCAAAACTTTTAAAAATGTGTGCTTGTGAAATGTTGTCTGGCGGATCCACTTTGAGCTGAACCACTCAAAGGAGCTGAGGGGTCAATTAAAGTTAAAGCAGTTGTAGGAGTTGGAGTTTCACTTGAAGGTGAAGTACCGAAAGGGGCTCAAGTGTCAGTTGTAGCAAAATAAACTGAATTTAAAAAAGGTCCTTTAATCTCATCTCAATTGCAAGAGATGCAGTCGTGAAATGCTGAATGGAAGAAACATTTCAAATAAAAACATTTCATATCATTCGATGTCGATAATAATCACGATAAATGTCAAATCATTATTTCTTCCGAGTTTAAAGGCTGATTTTTTTGCACCTGAGTGAAAGTTGAAGAAACCAGATGGTTAATTATGTGGTTAAATTATTCTTTATGGTCAGAACAAACACTGGATCACTTCACAAATCATTCAACATTCAAAACAATTCTGATTAATCTTTTTCAACAAATATGATTAGTAATTCTTTTTTCTGTCTCTTTTCCTCAACAAAGTAAATATCTTAGTAGAAAAATGTATTTGTTTGTGATTCAAATGAATTAAATCAAAGATTTATTGAACATTTCTTATATTGTTAAAGGAAAACTATAGTGTGATAATTATCAGTATTGTTTTATAGTTGAAAGCTCTGTACAAAGCAGCTGAAAGCTAGTAAGTGGACCATTGAATTTAGCTTATTTTGCTATGCATAAAGTACAGGTGAAAAGTTGTTGAAGTGTCATCCGAAATCTGCATAATCTGACTAATTAAAGTAATTAAAGCAAATAAAAGAACATGTTTCTGATACTTCACAAATGTGCCAGCTTGCCAGCAGATGTCAAAAAGAAAAACAGTTTGTTAATGTCTTTCTCAGGACTTGATGTCTCTTAAATTTTTCTTATTTTCATTTTAAACAGTTTAAGCCAGTGTTTTCCAAGTTTCCAAGTTTTTTATCAAGTAAAAATTCACAGGTTTCAGTGTGAAATGTGAGCATTTGCTTCTTTTCTGTTTTATATCCCTGTAAATTGAGTTTTGAGTAGTTGTAGTTTTGAACAGCTCGACAAAACAAATCATTTGAATGTCTTCGCTGGAAAAATTTGGGCCAATTTTTAATAAAACATTTTATTTGAAAAAAACCAAATAGTCAATAGTACATTTGAAGTAAAAATGCATTAAAAAGTACTGAAAAAGTACTAAGGCTCAACATCTAGCACTGTACAGGTCCTAAAGAAGTCATGAAAACTCTGACCTCAGCAACTCCTCTTCTTCGGCTTAATGTTGGCTACTTGAGAATATATGTTTAGATGCTGCTAAACACATTAAGCTACTGTGTAAACATAAATCTGTCTCTGAGGATTAAGTGAGTACTACAACTTCACCTGCAGACTAACATTCAGGCCAAACGAACAGGGCTGGCCTGACTTTCGAAGCAGATAATTGTGTTATTGACGGTTAGAGAAAGAGAGATTGGATGCGAGGGAGCGGCCCATAAAGCGGTGACAGAAACCATAACCGGCAGCGAGCTCCGTGGAGGTATCGTAATTGCTTCTGACTGTGTGTGGTTCAATAGCGGCAGACAAAAGGGAGCGACCCGATCGCAGGGGCCAGATAAAATGTACCGCATTAATCTGCAGCGAGGCAGAAGTTTCTGCACAGGCTTCACGTCTTCACTGCACGACTGCAGCGCACTCAAGGACATATCGGGGAAATAACTCCACACGAGTGGCACCTCAGAGGCTCCCAAAAGTCAGAAGAACGACTTCCAAAATCCACCTTCCCCCCTTCCCTCCCTCTCTCTCTCTCTCGTTGACAATTTATCTCCTCTGCACATACCTTTTTAAGCCACATGCAGCATCACGGGGAATACTGGCGTCTGATCCCTCCAGGTGTCTCGGTGGTATTTCTCGAACACATTATGCTGTGATAGGACAACCTACTGAGCGAAGGGCAGACCCCCCCTAAAGCTGCAATCTGTAATTTACTTCTACATCTGCACTCTGAATACATTCCCATCCGACTTCACGATGCGCTGTGTATTTATACATTCATGCGTTTCCCATTTATATTCAAGCCCAGATGTAAAGGCTGCAACAGCCGTGTTTACCTGGCTGATACTTTCAGTG
This sequence comes from Micropterus dolomieu, assembly GCF_021292245.1. Lineage (NCBI taxonomy): Eukaryota > Metazoa > Chordata > Actinopteri > Centrarchiformes > Centrarchidae > Micropterus > Micropterus dolomieu. Next base: position 26,434,454 of record NC_060159.1, on the reverse strand, counting down.
AACAAAGACGTTGGACGTACAGCCGACAGTTTCAGAGCTCAATCGCTGTGGAGATAAAAAAGCAGTCCATGTTGTTGCTTCTGTGCAGGTTTTGTATTTCTGTCCCATGTTTTTGAGACAAATCTGAAATTCAGACACATTCACGTCTTTTGCTTAGCGTCGTCTTTTCGTTCTCTATGGTCTTTTATTTCTGTTATCAATCTTGAACACATCCCAAACTGCCAGGAACGTATCCCTCCTGTCTAAACCGAGCAGGACACATTAAATATAAATTCAGCGAGAAATTCATCCTGCAAGTTGATGTTTAAAGTGTTATATTTTACACATTTTTACAACGTGTGAAAGTTTATTGTTGCCCTTAGAAATAATAGTTCGATGAAAAAAAATAAATAAAAAAACTTAACTCAAGGTCTACTTACAAACCTTTTTCTGTACCTTTTCAGCTGCATCTCAAAAGCTCCATCCTCTTACGAAGGCCGTGACAATGCGGCTGGAAAATCTTATTAACTGTACTATAGATTTATACCTTTTAACATTTTTATTTATTATATTTATGATGCTTAAACGGCAAAAAAAAATACATGCATATATCACACAAAGTTGTAGCCCTGCGCACTGTGACACAAGTGTTTCACAAAGCTCGACAAAGTCACACCTGAGCAGGCGTTAAAACCTGACTTATCACCTATCAACACTTTCACAGCTCCTCACCTTCAACCCTGCCCTCTCTCCACTACCTGCCATGTTTAATCCATGCCGCCGGCTGCAGCTAGAGGTTTTAATACTCCGGTGAGGCCTTCTCATTTAAAAACCAAGAGGTCTAAATGCCAGGGCAGCATAATGTCAGAACATTAATCGTACAAGTAGCCTAATATGTATTCCCTATGAGCTTCTGCACCGTGAATGTTCCTCTCTCTCTCTCTCTCTCTCTCGGTGTAATTACTGATGTCGCTTTGTGTACAAATTGTGCTCTCTGAAGACGCCTGCTGGTCTGCAGCTGCTCCCTGGCTCTGTCCTCAGAAGACGGAGAAAAATGGGTTTTTAAATCAGAGGAATGTACCGAAATGAAACGGAGAGACACTCGAGGCTTGTGTTAAAATATTCTGAGTCAGTTCTGCTTTACTACATCACATCACCAAGTCACTTCTCATTTGTAGACATTTGCAGCTCATCTACAGGTTGTAATTTGAAAATACGTCAAGACTAAGCATATTTTTACCGCTTTGCTTTGGGCCTCCTTCCACAGTAAGCGAGCGCTTCTAGACCGAGTTATCGGCAGAACCCAAGGTTTCTGTTTTAGGCAGCTGTGGCTCAGGAGGTAGAGCTGGTTGCGCGTTAATCTGAAGATCGACAGTTTGATCTCCCGGCTCCTACAGTTTGCATGCTGAAGTGTCCTTGGGCAAGAGGTTGAACCCCAAATTGGGGAAACAGAGCTTTTTGAAGGGGCAGCTACGCTAAAATAACATCTTTCTGTCACCTTTCAGCATGAATCGGGGTCTCTTGTTAGCTAGCTTGACTAGTAGTTAGCGTTGCTTGCCGCATGACTCAGCATTTCCTGACAGCAGACGTTGGGGTCTTACTTGGGCGTAATGTGAATCGGACTGAGTGTGGCCGTTTTACAGTGTTTAAACATGTGGACGTGTGTTTATTAGAGGAATAATTTACATTGTTAAGCTAACTGGAGAACTTTCCAACGTCAAATGAGAGCATATCTCCCTCCCAGAACTGATTTTCAGATTGTTATATTAGTTTGCCACTCGGCCGCCATCTTGGCAACGCCTCCGGGCAGCTATTTCGGACTAACAAGACCAGGCTCCTATCTGAATGAATGGGCAGAGAGCCAGAACTACAATTTCACATAAAAACTACACGAACAGAATCAGCAGTAAAATCTGATCAAAATCGCTGAAAAGGTTTGACGACTTTGCCCCAAAATAAGGTTTAAAAAGAGTTTTCCCGACCCTTACGTCAGTGGAACCACGCGATTGGCTGAAATATGTTTCCACCTTTGGCTGTTAAAAGCACAAAGACGATTGGCTTTCTAGCGGGAGGGGCCCTCAGATCTTCCCCGTCAAGGGCCACTTTTAAAAGACCCACCTTTTGTTCCAACGGTGTTTGAGTCTCCTTAACTATTAAATGTCTCTGTAAAGCTAATCTAGAAGTAGAAGTGGGTACTTCATCACATTGATCCCAAAATCCAATATACCTACAGACCAGTCATAATCAATACGGACCAGTGCTTTCAGGGCAAACCTGGTTAAATCTTTCCGAGTTTCAATCGCAGATGGATTAAAAGGCCAATCGGGAAAAGAGTCACTTCCAAAATGTTTATTGTCTTCAGTGTAGCCACAGAGCAAATGTGACCAATGCACCCAAAGATGGATTTTCTTTTACCCTTGAAATTATTATTTTATTTTAGATGTCTGAGGAGGCAACTTTTTTTTACGTTTAATTATTTCACGATCCCTCAGATTTATCTGAGGTTGGGAGCACAATTCATTTGAGAATAATTGAAATTTATAAACGAGTGGGAGCTTGGGGGCAGAAAAAAATCCAAACATCTGAATTAAATGAAGTTAGAGAAGAGAGAAGTAAAAGGTGGAATTTAAACGGATGTGGTGAGGCCATAGAAGGTTTGTTTAATGACACGTCTGGCCGCCGGGTTAACGGACTGATCCGTCTCGACTCTCACAAGCTGTTAACCGCTGATCTCAGCCGGAGGGGTCGTCGTGATTGGCATCCCCCATTTCCTCTTTGCCCTCCCACTCGTTCTTTCCCACCGTTCCTCACCGTGTTGTAATTGCAGGCACGTTAGATGTTCCCTGTCCTGAGTTTAAATACCATGTGAACCTGCCTGTCTGGGTCTATAATCTCTCTCCCCTCACTCTTCCCATCTTTATGGCACTTATCCTTAACTTCTGATGCTCAGTCCGTCGGCACTCCGTGTTTCTCTTACTCTACTTCACACAAAAATACTTTCATCGTCTTCACTTGCGAATAGCTCGATTCACCCTCTTTCTTTCTTAGGGTCTGGTTTCAAGAACTGGTTCTCGGAGCCTCGTCATGACGGACAGTCATTTCATCACCTGTTTAACATTTCTTTTGTTTCTCAAATCTTTCTCTTACTTCACTCTTCTTGTCCCTCCTAAACAAAAACAGTCTCAAACACTTTGTCGTTCTGTCACAAGGTTCGGTAGGTTTCCAAGTTTCTAAATTAAATTTTGTTTTAAGGTTTGACATTTCATTAAAATGTCAATCTCCGTGAATATTCTAGAGATGAGATGATGAATGCAGTGACTATAACATTTCTGTAAATCTGGCCTTTTGTTTCTTCTCCCCATCTAATGTGTCATAAACAGTATGTGATTCTTTTTATGAATTAATCCTTTTCCGTTTTCAACACCTAAACAGTCCGCTGATAATTTCGTTTTTTTTCGGGGGGGGTTCTGTTGAGGCAGAGGGAAGCCTGTAAAGGTGGGAGGCAGTAATATGCTGATGCTGCGCTTACAGTGCCAAAACTAAAAACAGAGGAAGAAGCAGAAGCAGATCCTGCAAAGTCATCACTTATTCCATTATTTTTTGCTGCGTTTTTCTCCTTTCAAATGCAAAAACACCTTATGGAAATGGCTACTAACTTATTCAGTCAATCAATCAATCACACAAGCTCAGAACAGACTTCAAGATTATTGAAACCTACAAAGACCCGACTGCCCACACGTCTGGGACAGGCAGAACACGCAGGCCTAAGTCTGCATGAATACATGCAAACTGTGTAAATCTATATATCTTTGGCTGCCTCAGAGGAAAACAAATTAGCTTGTTGACTAGAGTAAAGAGTGTCTTCTAACTTCTTCACCGGAGAAACAGATTCTCATTCATCCTTGAAAGCTTCAACGGTGCCTGACAGGCCTGGTGGCGCGGTGAGTCAGCCTGTTGACTCAGGTTTGAGTGCTTCTACAACTACATTATGCATGAAGCACAGTTTCTTGTTTGAATTATTCCGAACTGTGTCATTAGGATTACATTATTTCAGCCAGAGTCATGATGACCGGACACGACCGTTCGTCTAAGGAATTATCCGCTGTCCATTCATTTAGAGACCTTCTGAATAATGAGCACATTTTTATGTTTCGTTTTGGTTCGTTTGCAGACTTTAATGGCGGAAAAACTTTCTGACGACCAACCCTAAACAGAGAGGTTCAGCAAAACCTGGAGTTGCATTTGATGCAAACATTAGAACATTATTTACAGTATGGTTTAAGTTACGGAAAGATAGTGTTTATGGGAAAAAAAACTATGGTTAAGATTAGGGTTGAATGGTCAAATTCTAACATTACGTGTTGGATTGTGAGCTACAAACCCTTCCCCCACACAGACCTCTACACCCTTAACTTCCACTTTGCTGCATTATGGATTCACTATGTCCTGCGTTGGCACTGAGAGTAAATCATACGCTGCACAACTGTCCAACTCAAACGTAATTCCTAGAGATGCTGAGCTGGGTTGTACTGTTTGCAATGCAGTGACACAACTATTTTAATTATGCAACCAGAGTTCCACTTTTACCAAAAGTTAAATGTTTAAAACTATAAATAAAACAAATTTCAAATTTCTTACCATAAAACTTTGATCCATTGCTTTCGCACAGAACTGAAATAGGCTACTGTGAAACAGTTTATTTATTACAAACAGTATGAATATTACTTAAACAGTACGATCAAATACGCGTCATTCATTTGATCTAGCTCCAGCAGACGGACTACACACTTTTTATTTTGTAGGCATCTCTTTTCTACCATGCCGGTTACACGGGAAAATCTGTAAGAATTAGATTTTGGGGCTCGAATTGTGGAGAATCTAACCGATCTAACGATGTGTAGCATGTCCATACTGACCAATTGATCATATGTTTAAACATTTATATTTGTGTTAACCAGAGGTGGAAAGTAACGAATTACAATTACTCATGTTACTGTAACTGAGCAGCTTTTTTTGTGTACTTGTACTTTTTAAGGTCGTTTTTTAAACCTGTAATTTTACTCAAGTATGTTTTGTTTAAAGTATTGTACTTCACTACATCTTAAATCACATCCGTTAATGAGTAAAAAAAAGCGACCACCTTCGGCTTCAAGTTCAAGAGAACAGCTTTATCACGCTGCATTAAGTTACTGCTAATACAAACTGACCATTTCCTGCTGCTGCAGCTTCACATTAAAAGCATTAACCTAACGAAACAGAAGTTGACTTTTATTTTGAAGTGGTCACAGGAAATGCAATCTGTAAGTGAGATCGCTGACCGCTCTCATTCTTCAAAAATGCGTCTACACAACGATCTGTTCCGCCAGTTTCCTAATGAAGCGAAAACTTTTCATTATAACATAAAATGTCATTGTTTTCATCTGTCAAACTAAAATTTAAAGCACCATATGGCTTTGTTCCCTTATCAATTCGCAAAAGACTGCAATTAAATAAAATAAGTAGTATAAATAAGATATTAAATCTACGTAAATAACTTATTTTAGGAGGGTAAAAAAGTAACTTACATTTTAAATTAGCTACTTTTTTCTTTTACTTGAGTAGATTTTCATCCCGGTAATTTAACTTGTACTTAAGTAAGAGTTCCTTAAGTAGAATATTTTTGTACTTTTTCCACCTCTGGTATTAACGATCTAAGCAGCTTAGAAGCAGCTGAAGCGGGTGACCACGCGGGGTTTCAGAGGTTTTATACATCCTAAGAACTTATATAAAAACCAGACCAGGTGTCTAATCAAGCGTTTATTTGTCAAAATGTGTTCCCACACCAGACCAGAAATCGGGGGACTCTACTATTAATTGAAGTTTTATGATAATTCATACTTGCCAACAATCCCAACTTTCAGGGGAAAGTCTTGTTTTTCATTTCATCTCTCCCGGTTTCCTCCAGGGGTCACAATTCTCCCGAATTCTCGTATTTCTCCCGATTAATGACAAATGTTCACACCTTGGCGGGCTGTTTGTTGCCTTTGTTACCGTTTCTTGCACTGTATAATCGCCCCAACTCTCTATCTCTGCTGTTTGAAACTGGGAAACTAGCATGAACATCGCCTCCCTGCTTCCAACTTTGGAGGTAGGGGAACTCGTTTACCAGATTGCATTGTAATATTTTTTTTGCAATCAGAAAAGCTAACAGGGAGTGATGCACAGCCTGGCCTCGGCGCCGCCTTGGAAGACAAATTCTAGAGCAATTCCTTTTCACCAGATTTATAAGGATACCTGTTTGAGACTTCTATTTCACTTTGGCTTGTAAAAATTGGTTCTGAATCAGCAAAAGTTTATGTGGAAAACTGCAGTGATTGGAAAAATTGCCTTTGTCCAGTTTTACTCGCGCATTTGTGTTAAACCCCTGGTGATTTATTATCACTGTCTCTACGAACTGCACTCACTGTCTAGGACTGCGTTCAAACCAGGATCTTCTGACAAGCAACGACTTTCAGTGGAATGATCCGGTGTTGATTCTTAAATTTCCAAGACTGATCCGTGCATTTATGCCTCTTTATCTGAACATTTGTGCTGGATGTAATGAGTGCATACACAATGAGCAAAATACAGTGTGGAAATCAAGTATTATCAAGTAAGCATTGTTTTTTTTATTTATTTGTGGAGTGAAAAGAAAGTGAAATTGAAGCATTAATGCTGAGAAACTATGTAAATTTAGTTTTTATCTTCAGGAACAGAATCAAATTAAAAATAATCTAATTGGAAAATCAGTGCTATGAACAAGTACCACTCTCTTTGTAGCCCTTCACACATTTCTTACGTCTCGCTCTGTTGCTCTCTCTCAACTCTTCTTCGTCTTCTCCTCTCCCTCACCTACTTTCTCCCTCAAAAAGCGTCACCACGTGCACACAGAAGCAACTAGGTTACTTGGCAGAAATCAGGTTGCACAATTAAATCACACGACACGTTTACGTCAGTGTGAACACAGTTTCAATTTGCTTTTCTGCCATGGCGTATAATTCAATTTCTGTCACACAAAGCATATAGAGCAGAAAAATAACACAAATAAAAGGAAACAAAAGGACAAATATCAGATTTTAATTCTCTCTAAATCCCATCTCCCTCCTACGCTCCCTCTCTTTACTCTCCCTCCCCTCTCTCTGCCTGTCTCTCGCCCTCTCACACACACAGCCGTCTGCACTCCTGCTTACATAACCCAGGCAAACAAATAACCAGCTTAGGTGAAGCAGCCAGCTGGCGGGAGTCCAACCCAACCGCCTCGCTTAAATTCACCTACTGGTCTCATTTGATCCACTTTTACTAATCTGTGAAAATCTCATACGAAGGGTGTGGATTGTATTGCTATTGCTCTTTGCTATAACGCTTTATCCAGTACAGGAAAGATTTAACATGTGCCGCTCTAAATTCTAGTGACGGGGGGGCTCTTACTTATGTGCATTTACATTTCTGTCTGTAGGATAATTGAATTAATGCTAATTATTGAGTTTTAGAGGTGAATTAGCCAGGTTAGACGTTTCCCCACTACTTCCAGTCCGTATGCTAAGCTAGGCTAACCACATCCAGCTCCACACGTAAAGCACATAGACAACAGTAACGTCCATTTTTCAATACGCGTTATCCAAAATATTGGAGTTATCCTTTAACTTTTCTGCTTTATCGGTCTTAGACTGTGTATTTGATTAAAGCGGAATTTCTTTAAAATGCACTTGTTTATTTTTACTTTCCCGACTGTGGTTTAAAGAGGAAGACTTCTTTAGTGCAGAGATTCTTTCATGATGACTGAAAGTAGGGTTAGGTATCAAGGTATCAACTTCCAAGAACCGTGGATTTTGATTCTGCTTCTCGGTTCCTAACTTTCTGCATACTGCATTTTACAGGAGCCGCTACGCCGACCTAACGTCACCTCATGTGTTAAGTCAACAAAGCATGAAGAAGAGAGTCCTTCTGTTTCCGGTCCTCGACCGTGGCGGGCCGCAGCAAACGCTCCAAAGTTTTGCTTAGCTTCACAAAAAAAGAGAACGACAGCAGAATGCAACAGCTGCAGTAAGGAGGTTTGGTGCGAGGCAGGAAGCAGCGCCGACATGACGGAGCATTTAAGTGCGATTTATACTTCTGCGTTGAATCAACGGCGTGGCCTCTGCGTAGCCCCGTACCCGTCGCCTGACGTGCACCTCTTCAAAAAGGTCGAGTCGCCGCCGACCGTAAGAACTGTGACTAGTCGGCAGGGTAGCCTCGCAATGCCTCCGAGCCAACAGGAAGTGTGCCATGCTTTGAAACCAGCGGCTGTAACACGGTGAATCAATATATTTGACAAAATGACTCGTTTCACTATTAGAATGCGACCAATTCGGTCGATAACATTTGAACAGCCGCGCGTATACATTTTTACCCACATTCACGTTAGCGGAGGGCTAAACCGGAAGTTAGTCTGCTCAGATGGCAAAAGTCAACACAGTGGACGCTGTAGCGTCAACTAACGTTTGGCGGTATAATTGCAGAACGACGGAGACACTGACGCACTATAAATGCATGGCTACCTACGCCGTAGGATTCGCACGTAGACCCGACGCCGGAGTATAAATCGAGCTTTACTTCAACACGGCGTGAATCTGAAGGAACACGCCATGTTCAACGTGTCACGCTCTCCCAGCTACAAATACGCCCCAGATCCAGCTAACGCTAACAGTAGCAACGTCTCAGGAACAAAACACAGGTGAGCTGTGTTCACCTTTCATACTGAACGGAAACCAACGATGGCTACAGATGATCTGAAATATAATTTTCTTAGAGACAAGTCCCCAGAGACGCCCGTCTAGGACGGAGACTCCTTTCACTTTAGTCACGAAGGGGAAGATGAACGAGGAGGATGAAGGTCAGCGAGCGCCTGACGAGATCTGTGGTGAAGGGGTTCATTCAGATGTCACCATTATTACTTCTCACAGCTGGATGAATTCTTGGAAAGGTGGTCAAACTTCTGAAAATCTATCCAACTAAGTCAAAAATTTTCACTCCTTTTCCTCATGCGGTTGCTGAATCATGCATCTATCTGCTCAAAAGATTCAGGAGTTTCAAGAGGCAGTGAGTCATAAATGCATTCATCAAAATATCCCTAAGATCTCACAGGCTATTTTATTTATATTCCATTTTTAACCTCTCAGATAAGCACTATAACAGCCCTACTTTAATATTCAATCCCTTTGAAACAGTTTGTTCCTGATTAAATTACACCAAGTATTAGTACCGCTGTTGTGTCTGGAAATTAAGACAGCATTTCCCATAAAACTCAGTTTTATTGTGCAGCTTCCCGTCAGTCCTCCTCCTCCCTGAAGGGGATGAACATGTTGGAAACCATTTTTTTCCCTTCCCCTCAACCATCTGCCGTCACCAGAAAGTCTGCCGCCTCCGTGTGCAAAGGAGGTCTTTTGCTGTCTCACTCTAAAGGTTTTTCATTTTGGCTTTAATGGAGAGAAGAAACATGTTGGAAGCGATTTTCCCCCCATCGGCTTTTCATTCCAGTCACCATCTGCCGTCAGCTCTGTTTGCTCTGGAAGAACAGCGCCCTCTTCAGGTGTGACCCTAAAAATCACCCTTTTTTGTGTGTGTGTGTGTGTGTGTGTGTGTGTGTGTGTGTGTGTGTGTGTGTGTGTGTGTGTGTGTGTGTGTGTAACTCATAATAATGTTCATCCATCAGTCACCCAGAAGTGATAAAACCGCTCTCCCCATTAATTGCGGCTTCTTTTTACAGTGTAGAAGCTGCAACAGGCCGACAGTCGTGATGCTTTTGTTGGTTTTCAACAAATTATGCCAACGTCTCTTAAACACTGTGAAAGTTCTGTCCAGATGTAGATCATTAAATCAGGGAGAAGAAAGTGAATATATGTAAACGAACGTGTGTCAGTGACACTTTATCCCTCTGCTTACTGCAGAGAGTGTAACTTTACAGGGTGCAGGGCGCCGTCAACCGACACTCAAGAGAGACAGACATGAAGCCGCTTTTAAATTCGTCTGCGCCGGCTCCTCTCTCCACAGCTTAAAGAGGAGAAATAAACATTAGCGTGGGAGGTTTGAAAATTGAGGCGTGTGGCTTGGCATTCAGATGGTGCGTGTCGAGGACCGAGCTGCCAGCAAAACAATCCCAGGCTTTAGAGCGACTGGGTTCATGGCTAGACGCAGACAGGGACTTTCGTTGAGGGGGCTGTCACTCTGTCTGTCTTTACGTTTCTATATCTGACTGTTTGTGTCTGGTGTTAATCTTGGAAACATCTTAATGTTGAATTTATGTTGATGCTTTTGTCATGACAAGGCAAGAAAAGTGTATGGTAAAAAAAATAAATAAACACATACCTGAGAGCTTAATTCAAGACAAAGGAAAGGGTTACAAGTAATGATACTTTCATTATAGATTAATTGCTTGATCAGCAGTTTGGTCTATAAAACGTCCCAGAATCACAAAATGACGTCTCTATATTGCTGGGGGGGGTATTCCATTTACATTAACATCCACTGTTTGGGCTGCCAGCTGCATGGCCTGCATGTAAAAACTGTTTTCAAAAAGACTTTGTGTGTTTGAATTCAGCAGCAAACGTTCCACCACAAAAGACTGTGTCCAGACACTCAGCAGCACTCTCGCTCACATTTCAATAAGGCGCCTCCGCTGTCACAGCTGAATGTTGTTCAAAAGCTTCCTGCAATGTTTTGGAGCAAATTGCTGCGTCGGCCAACCACATTCGTAGCGACGTGGTAACTGTACTCGTCCGCAGTCGCAGAAATGGAGAATAAAATGAATGAAAACTTTTAGGGTGTTGTTAAATCCTGGATCATAAACGTCTGGTGTCCGATAAGCCTGCTGTCTACAGGGACTGGATCAGAAAACCCTCACCTGGGTCGTCCTCTTCCGTCTACTTGATGTGATATTAACTCTGCAGAAATCCTTTCCTTAACGACTGGAACAAACCAGCTACCGTACCTCGACTGCTTCCTGTCTGGTGTGTGCGTCCACAACATGGCATGTTTGTTGTTGTTTGCCCTCAGATTAGGTTAAGGCCTTGAAGAGTGATCCCAACGGTTGTACTAGCTGGATATGAGTATCTCTGCCTGGTGCTATGTGTTTGTCTCTCTGCCCTCCCGTCTCATCTTCACTCTCAGGATTAAGTTATTAGTTTAATTGAACTCTTCGCGAAAGAGCAGTGCGGTCTGACGGAGGGGGTTTGTTTAGGTATCAGTTCACTCCAGCTCTGAGCCCCCGGTACGCTTTAATACCTGAAGCCCTCCCTCGGCGTTGAGCACTGAGCCGTAAAAATGGCATAATACTCGTCGTCCTCCTCCTCCTCCGTAACGCTTCACAGGTTCCAGTTTATCTTGTTAAGCTGGAGCCGATTGGTAAAGCTGTGAATGGTTCAAGCTGCACGTCTGGTTGTCGACGCTTCATTTCTTGCCCTCAAGTTCATTTTAAGTCTTTAGCTGTCACCAAGTCGCGCCGGCGTCCACCTGGTTTAAAGTTAATGCCCTCACAAAAGTCATCGCTTGTGACTTTAGCATTTTATTCCTCATGCTGCCGTTACAATTGTTCAACAACAGTGGTGGAAATACTTTTATTATACTTCCATTATATTATACTAAATTTCAACTGTTGAATTCTCCCAGAACATTTTTTGCTGGAGTGAACGAGCCGTTTCAGTAGAGCTGCAACGATTAATCGATTTATTTAATTAGTTGACAACTGTTAAATTAATCAACAACTATTTTGTTAAATCGATTAATCTCTTTCAGTCCGGAGGAAGAAATTCTCTGATTCCAGCTCCTCAAATGTAAAGTTAATATTTCCTGATTTCTTTTCTCCTCTGTAAACTGAATGTATTTGGGTTGTGCTTTGAGAAACACTATTTTCTGGACCTAACTACTAATCCAATAATTGAGAGAATAATCCACAGATTTATCGATAATGAAAATAATTGTTAGTTGCAGCCCTACTGCTCAGCAATGTTTATTTAGTTTGGAAAAAAGTCTCACTGCATATTCATTTACTAGACAGATTTGTGCAACAGGTATCGCACGTTTATTATGCAAAACTCTACCTGCGAGTCTGCTGGCTGCGTCTCAGCGCGTGGCGCGGGGTTACTTTACCGTCATGGCGTACGGCGCCGACTTGCATTAGCTGTGTGGAGATGATTCTCGCCGCTAGCGACGTTATCAGAATATAGGTGAGACCATCCTTGAATAAACCAAAACCTGGAGAGTTAAACGCCGCAGCAAACACAACCTCCTCTGCACAAACACACATTAGTGTTTTCTTGCACCATATGTGCCCTAACATGCCAACTGTCACAGACCATGTAAATTAGGCCACTCACAGTTTAGCATGTGGTGCTAACTGGAGAGAATTTTAATGTTTTTTTTCACCAGCGTTGCAGCCTCTTGACGAAGAAACCAGCTTGTGTCCTTGTTTTACATCCCTGCTGGACAGAGGAACATCACAAACAGTGACTGCCACAGCGCTTTGAGCGAGGCATCATAAGACTGATGAAAGTATTTAATCGTGCCTTAAATATAAATTTTGACAGAACTGATATAAATGAAGCAACCAACACTAGACAAACTTTCCCTTGCCTGGATAATTTGTGCTTTTATTCACCGTGACTTTCTAAATAGGGGCCATTAATAATATTAGAGGAGGATGTTTTTCCATCAGCATAATTTGTGATGCCTTTAAAGCTGCAGCAAACCATAAAGGTCACCTTCAGTGAAGGAGCCTGTAAACAGGAATCCCCTCGATGTTGGAGGCACTGTGGGGAATAAAATACGCCGTTTGTTGCATCCATCTGTCTTTATGTGACTACAGATCATTGCCAAGATCACAAAGACATGTGCAGTGACATGGAGGTCAGTGGTGAAGTCTAAATTACAGGAATAAAGGGAGATAATGCATAAAAAAGAAGTTTGTTTTTCCTTTTCCTTTTGGATTTAGGGTCTAAAGTATTTTCTGCAGGACTGTAAAAATAGCTACAGGTGAGGAACTTGGTATTTCAGGGTCAGCCTGTAACAAAAACTGCTCTTGTTGGATGATATATTGTCAGATAAATGATTGCAATAAAAAATATTATTGTCATTTTAAGACGATTTTATGCCATTGATTTAACAATAATTCAAAGAGCAATGACGTTTTTCTTAATAAGAATATTCAGACACTGGAATTGGGATGTGAAAAATGTAAATATGAATATAAATAAAATACCAAAACTACAATGGACTCTCGGGTTATTAATAATTGTATTGAATAAACATTTGGCACATAACATGTAGTTAGTCGTATTGCTGCTTTTTGTTACCTGTATTAAACAAAGCCAAACTTTCTGGCTGCAATTATACAGTCATCAGGAAAAAGACGAGTAACACGTTATCTCCATTTCACCCGGCGCCGTGTTACAGAAACTTCCTAACCTGCGGATCCTATCCTAACTGCTTGGTAACCATGGTAATAAGGGTTAGGAAGTGATTCAGGAAAAAGGCCGTTACAGATTAACACTTCCTCAAGGTCAATATTCCTTTCCTAATTAAAAGAAGCATCCTAACTTTGTAAAATCTTAAATAAACTCTCCTAACGTTTACTTTTCCACCAGCTAGTGTTTGCTAACTCGTTTAATCCACATGGCTGCTCTTTTATTGCTTTTACAAAATCAAGAAGATGACATGACGTCACACTGAGACATTTCCCGCCGTTTGGAGTTAAAGTATCCTAACATATCTGAACATTTTTAAAACATTTAACACATTTCTTTCACGTGCTCTTCTGCGCCTGCTCTGGATGTGTGATTCAGTAGTCGGTGCTGAAATATGGAAGTCTGACGGGGGAGCTTAGTGAGGAGACTATAAAAATGAGGAGGAGCATCGTCAGTCTGACATGAAACTGGCAAAACATGTAACTGAATGCTAATTGAAGAGTTAGGTAAATATTAAAATAAACATTTTCTCCATCAACAGTATCCTCAGCGGATGTTGTTGTCAGAAAAGCCTTCTGGGAAAATCTAGGAAACCAGTAACTGAGTTAGAAGTAGGCACACCAAACATGTACGTCATATAAATGTGAAGAGCGACCTTCAGTCACCTCTGAACTTTCCAAATCAAACTAATTTCAGCGTCCAGATGCTTCGCTGAACGTCCAGATGGCTCGCCACTTTATTCATAATAACTGTTGCATTTGATCCGGTGTTTGTGCGCGACCGTCTTTCTTTCTGGACAATAAGACGAGGAGGCGAGTCAGCCAGCTGTTTGAGAGCCTCGTTTGGGTTTACTGTACATTCTGACATCAGCTGAAGCGAGCGTTTGCTCGTCTCTACGGACAGGAGGCAAGCAATACATCAACCATCTGCTCTACCGGTGTTTGTTTCCTCTAATAAGTCAGTGGGTTACGTGTTTGTGTGCTGTTAGACGGTGTGCGGCCGCAACATACATTAGAGGGGCTGTGAAGTAAAAAAAAGGAAAATACAAAGTCCTGCTACACATTTCTTACAGTAAAGGACTGAATAGTTTTAGTTTAAATAAAAATCTCTCATGACAAAGTCCATTTAGCAGCTGCTCTGGAGCTTTCGGTCGTATCACAGAGACTTCCTCAGCACATGGAGTTTCCTCCGTGTTCATGAAATTGTAGATGTTGAAATGTCCCTTTTTTTCCTGAGCACTTTAAAGTCACTGTAATTTATATTTTTATAATAAGGTCTGAAATGACGAATGAAGCTTCAGAGAGTTATCAGCTAAACCTGCAGCTCCTCTCAGCTTTACAGAGTTTTATGTGTGTTTTTGCGCAGGGATGCAAATAATTAACATTTTCCTTATCAATTCATTGCGTAGTCCATTAAAGGTCATGTATATTCAGTTCTGCAGCCTGACTGTCTTCTCTTTGTCTGATGTTTTTGCAACCAGCGGCACCGGACGTGACCATATTTGGACGAGACGTTGGAGCTAACGGCCGTGTGTGGAGATCATTTTAACAGGGCTGATAATTTTGTCAAGCTAAAACTAAATGTGCCTACCAGAAAAAGTGAACAACAAACTCCCGATACGCTTTTTCAACGGCGCTGGTTAAATTTAAGTCCGGTGAGCAGTAAAAGTGCAGTTCTGGCTCTCTCCTCGTTCAGATGGGAGCCTGGTCTTGATAGTCCAAAAGACGTCTGCTGAGTTGCATGACTTGCCTATAAGGACTTTGTTTCTGCTCCATGTTCCTCTAAACGGGACCATAATTTACTAAATGAACATCACGCTGTGTTGAAGAAGACTTGAAACTAGCGACTGAGACCATAAACTCATCAGGAAAGTGTTTACTGAGGGAATAAATCAGCTGACAAGTAGAAACATTTTAACATTATTTCTAATGGAACTGGACTTCTTTTTGGAGACCCCAAAAAAAAACAGAAGAGTCGCCCCCTGCTGGCCGTTCGACAGAATGCAGGTTTAGGGGACTTCGGCGTTCGCATCAGTTCTCAGACCGGAAGCTTCCCGCTTGGTGTAAAATAAAATAAAATACCCCATTCACAATAATGGCAGTGGCTTTCCTCAGCCCTGAGCAGTGCCTCTCAGGCCTTTGCAAATAAGGCAGCCTGTCTAAGGGATGGTCATATCCAGCACAATTAATGTGCGTCAATATGTCCTGTATGTATGAGTGCGTGCTGAAGAACATGTATAAATAAAAATATAATGTTATTTACAAATGATACCTCGGATGATAAGCTTGACCTTGCTTTATAAATTGTGGTGGTTATGTTTTTATATGCATATATACACACACACACACACACACACACACACACACACTGAGGCTCTGCTGTTGTTAATCTCAGTGTGCGTGCAGTCCATGTGTTTGTGTGTTATCGGTGAATGCGCTACATGTGTGTGTCAGCAAAGGCAGGCCTCTTACTTGATGACTGTTCCTTTGGCGCCCCCTGCTGTCGTGAGCATGACCCTGGTGGTGAGGCTGACTCTCAGGTCCTCCTCCTCCAGGCCCAGCAGCTCGGCGCAGTACTCCAGCGTCTGGCTCGACTGGTTCTTGATAGCGCAGCCACCTGGAAGACGAGCAGAGAGGCAAACATCAGCTCCACACGTCGTCAGGCGCAGTAAGACGAAAGGGAAGGTTGGAGCAAGCAAGAGCCTGTGGGTTCACACACTGAAGCTAAATGCTAATGTTGCTGCCGGTGGGCTGGGTGAGAAAATCAAACATCCCCATGTTTGAATACAATACGTCAATATAAACTGGTGGAGGTTTATTATACTCATGCTGGATAAGCACAGAGTACTAGTCATGAAATTAAATTACCTTTATTTCAGTACAGGATTGCTGGGTAATGTAGGAGATAACTAACCAAACAAGCAGTAGAGAAATTAGCTTTTTATTGGAATTCAATCACGCAATCTCAAACTATTTATCGTATATATCAATATTACAAAGACAATACCTAGTCTTATATCATAAACCTGACTTTATTTGGATGAGCACGTAATGCCAGGTTCCAAGTGAAGGCTGAAAGCTACAGTTTTTAGCTTTTTGTACAGTGACAGCTTTGAACTTTAATACAAAAATCCTTTAATGTCATAAACTACACAGTAACCTGTGTGTTTCCCACCAAGCCGGCCTGTGATTGCTTTAAAACAAAAGTTAGAGGAAAGGCCAAAGATCAACGATCAGACAATCCACACTTAGGACATATTTGGTGTAAAATAGAAGCAGTGTGAAACGGTTAGTTATACCTTTAAGTAACTTAAATGATACCAAACATAATCCAAATATCCCAAAAGTAGTGACTTCTTCTCTAAATAGTTACTTCTTCCTACCAACATTTTGAAAATAAGAAACCATTAATTGGATCTAAAGACTCTTTTGCCGTCCCCAAACAAAACTTCAGATCAAAATCAGCGCGTTCATGTTTAATGAACAAGGGCCGTCGTCTTGTGTCGTCCGTGGCTTCAAACCAGCTCCCAAACGTCTCATCACATCAGTTTGACTTGACAGAATGAGGAAAGATCTGAACATCATCCATTTACATTAACTTTCTGATTAATAGCGGTGGGGTGGGGTGGGGGTGGATGGGTGAAAGAGACGCTGCGGACATTTACGAACGAAGTACAGCAGCATAAAATCATTGATTATTTGAATCTCCCGACGCTCCGACAGGATCGGTCAGGATGAGCTGACAGCAGCTTCTCTGATCGGGAAAGTTATTGATTAAAGCACAAACGCACAGCCTGTAGAAATCTATTTACCCATGATTCATCAGGGGAGCTACCGTTTTGTTAAGAGGCGCACAGCTCCCTGTAGTTTGCACCTTGCTTACAGTTTCAGCCGTCGGATTCCCGCAACAGGAAACAACGTTACTGTCCTGGCGTCTCTTTCTAATGTTGTGTTGTGTGTGTAAAAGCTCTCGCGGAGATCCTTCCGTTTCGTTCAAATACAAGATTTATCTGACCAAAAAAAAAAAAAAATACAAATTCTCCGGGCTTGACCTTCAATAGAACCTATGAACTCAAAAAATCTTATAATACGGTCACTAATCGTTTCCTCTCTCAAACAGAGGAACTTCCCAAGCTGTCACCCAGCCCCTCATTATATCTGTGAAATGAGTCAACTAATGTCGGTAAAAATGATTACCTTAACTGTTATTTCCAAAGTTTCTTAAATCAAAATCCATAATCTAAATCTCTTGATCTCAAAATTTTAACAGAAAGAATAATACAAATTCAAGTCACCTTGTTTTACTATAAATTAGTGACTTAATCGGAATAAACTTTTACGTGGAGAGACAGTTTCAGCCATGTCCAGCTGCCTTTGGATAACTATGACCTGGAAGACATATTTCCAGTAGTTTCCTCCCACATCATAAACAGAGAAGTCTAAACTCTGATGTGTTTCTGATGGAGCGGTGACCTGGTCAGGTCGTCTCTCTCTCTCTGATCAAACTTCTGGCAACGTGCCAAAGGATTAGAGGTGTGTGTGTGAAAAATATGAATGAAGTCATCTTTTACTGATGACACATTGACAACTCAGCCGACGTGCGCCCTACTGCTGAAGGCGAGGCCAACGCGCGGCGCTCATCACGTCTGCAGCAAGAGGGAGCGTTAACACCCACGTGCTGCGAACCGTGCAGGTACGAACAAAGCCCAGAAGAGAGTCGAGAGGAAGGAGG
This sequence comes from Micropterus dolomieu, assembly GCF_021292245.1. NCBI lineage: Eukaryota > Metazoa > Chordata > Actinopteri > Centrarchiformes > Centrarchidae > Micropterus > Micropterus dolomieu. Next base: position 26,416,290 of record NC_060159.1, on the reverse strand, counting down.
AAGTTTAAATCTTCATGCGGAAGGTTGTCATGTCGTCTTGAAGGCCGCAGCAGCTGATGAATGAATTTATAAGAGTTGGCATCGCAGACTGGATCAGGATGTGAAATCTAATTAAACCCGCAGTCATTAGCTTGCTGATAATGTTCTTGGTAACTAATGATTATTTTCCATATTGATTAAAAGAATATGGATGGTGTGTAATTCTGTGGCTCTCCGACTTTAAGCCCATTGGTTCCTACTGAGACTTTAAGAGCGTCTCCAAATTTCCGTGAAGGGATAATCATAAAGTTTACGTTGAAGATAAAGTTTGATTGTCAAAAAATTGGGAGGGAAAGTCAATTAATTAATTAAATTGCTTTAATTGTTGGAGCGACAATAACCCAAAACCAAAGCATTTCCTTTAAAGGAAAGTAGAATCACATCAACATTGGCTTAAACTACCTGCACACATGAAGTCATAAACACGATAGGAAGTTAATGAAAACACCTCAGAGTATTAGAGATACGTCCCTGATCGATGCCAACAATCAATAGCTCCTGAAAGCTAAGCTAATATTAAATCAATGTCTGGACTAAATGAAGCCGCTGTGGAAGGAAATGCTCCGAGATCACTTTAGAGCAAAGCCAAGGACTCAGACCTAATTCCTAGTTAATTAAGCTTCATTATCTGAAGCCTCTCCTGAGAGATTCCTCTTTGCTTTGAATGTCAGCGCTCTCCGCCGAACGCCAAAGGTCCGGTGATTTACAGGAAGACACCGACGATTCTGACAATGAGCGAGTACGTTCACATCAGTTTGACCTGCAGCCGATACCGTTTGCGGAGTACAATTTTCATAATCTATACAAAGCTTCAATACACCGAACGCACGCGGAGATGAATCTACTGGTGGATCCGTTCATAATGTTTGCAAAATAACAGAGTTGTCAAAACATATTCTGCTGAGCCAGCCGCTGCTTTCGGGGCTACGATTTGCAGGCGTCTATTCTTCTATTTAAACCTTTTCAACCCTGCCAAACCCATCGCCGACAGGCTTCATTCAAACGTCAAAAGCTTCCGGAGATGTCGGGCTGACTTTTAGGGAAATGTGTACGAACTGATGTCAGATGTTTAGCTCCTTAACGAGAGCTGAAGATTTCACTTTTATAGTTTACATCAATCCATATGATGTGTAATTAGGGCTGGGCAATAAAACAATAATGATAATTATCATAATACAATTTTCCTCAATAACAATAAAACAAATATATCGCTAATAAATGTTTGATTTAATCCATTAGAATTACAAAAACTTAATTTTACTATTAATATATTTATTTTGTTGAGCAGACTGAAAAAAGATTTTATCATAATCGTTTTAAAAGTTCTACCTCAGGTTTGTGAAGCGATCCGCTTTTTGTCACGTTCTGACCATAAAGAAACAGAATTAACCTTCTGGTTTTTCTTTAACTTTCACTCAGGAGCTAAAATCTGCCTTCAAAGTAAACCATGCTGAATAAAACTGGCCCACAGTTGAACCCAATTGCTGACCAGTGGGATACAGTATGTTATTTTAAGGCCTGGAGAGACTGAGTGGTGTGTGGATTCTCTTGCTTGCTATATTATTTAAAAAACAAAAAAAAGACCACCTTGCTGTATTATCGCTGCCGACGGTCAAGTTGACATTTAACAGCACTCAGGTCGCCAAATGTCCCAGTGCTCACAGTAAAGGAACCTGGCAATCTGCCAACTGGGCTTTTAGAGTGTTTTAGCTGTACTTATAAATGAATATCAGTAAAATGTCACTGGTAAGGACTTCTTCCGGGAATTAAAATAAATCCAAATCTAAAAATGAAAGTCTCGAGGAGCAGGGAGACCAGAACGTTCAAAGAACGACGTGGCTGTGATAAAACAATCCTAATACCAGACAGATACAGATCACGGATACTAAAACATCTGCTTGAACTAGAAGATGAATTTGAAGGCTTCCCTGACCTCTGACTAAATACATGTCCAATCACTTAAAATCAGTTAACCCCCAGACATCCCATCACAAAGCCCTAACATACCAGGAGCTGAAACCAGAGAAGCTGGTCCTGAGACTCTCTGCAGTAACAAGTCCCCAACAGCCTCAGGACAGCAACACCAACTCAAGCAGACCAAACCAAATTATCAGCCAGCAGAAAGAAAAATATATTGAATACTGGAAAGAAACGACCAAAACACAAAGTAAATCACAATGTTATCTGACCCTAAACAGAGAATTCACACTGGGAAACTACCTGAGCACAATAAAATGCCCTAAACTAAGAAAAATGTTGACAACATCCAGACTGAGTGAACACAGCCTGGCCACAGACAGAGCTGGCTACCACAAGAGGAGAGACACTGTGGACCAGTAGAGACAGAGCTGCTCTTTCTAACCTCATGCCCCAAATATAAAACACTAAGACACTTCATTCAATTCATATCAGACACACAGAAACTCCCCTATTTACTGGGAGAAATGCCCAAATGTCAAATAATTGCAGCAAAATATGTCTCCTCAAGCCATGAAGTGAGGACAACCAGTGGAAACTCAGAATAGTCGCATAAATATAATAATTATACTGTTATTAAGTTATTACTTTCATTGTCTGTTATCCAAGTAATTTTTCCTTTTATTTAATTTTTTTTTTTAAATCTCACATTTGATACAGATTTTTTTATATTTTTTTTGTCTATTAATATACACAAACACACTCACTTTTACTGTTTTATTTACTTTATTTTTTATATATATATATATATATTTTTTTTTTATTTAGTGATTAATGATCTGTATAAAATGAATTGTTCTTTTGTAAATTATTTGTAGCTTTGGCAATATTGTTGTTTTACATTCATGCCAATAAAGCTAGATTGAATTGAAAAATACAATAAAACCCTATATGTGAAATAAGTAATTTACATCTGCAGATGTTTCTAGATCTTCCCCTTGTTATATTTTCTCTCTGTGTTCAACGTTTAGGGCTGTCTGGATCTCCATCTTTTATTTCTGATCACGTCTTCTACTGTGCACTTCTACTTGATTGATTCTCTGCCACAGGTCAGTAAGTCTGATGAGTCCAGCCGTCAGATCTGTAATATTCTAGGATGGCAGGCATTATTTTCTGGTTGTAAGCCAGTAAGTAAAGTTTATTTAATATAGCACCTCTCACAGATCAAGGTCATAAGAAATAAGAACATGTATACAGTATAGAAACATTAATTAATACGTCAATTTTAAGGATTATTTCTATTTTTTGATTTTCTTTTTTTTACTTTCCAGCTTTTTACTAATATTGTTTCTATTTATTTAGCACCTCAATCAGGGACATGAGCAACTGCAACAACAAGAGATCAATAAAGTATTTGCTGAAACACAGACATCATTATAAAAACAGTAAAAACAACAATCAAACACAAACACCACAAACAGACCATCGCACACATTAGACGGCACGAGGCGAGACGAAGAAATAAAAGAGTCTTCAGCTTCTTTTTTAAAAGGCGTGAACAGAGACGGCAGAAGGTAAGTCTAAAGGAAGCGTGCTCCACATAGTCGGAGGTTCGATCACCTTTTGTTTTCACTCGAGCGTGAGGAACTACTGGTGGAGCAGGTCCGAGATGGACCCAGGTGCCTGAACATGCAGAACCTTAAAGTGAATCCTTGTCTTTGTCTCAGCTCTGTATGACAGAACTTGTCTTGACACTGGACTTAAACAGGGCTCATCTTTGTTTGTCTGAACTAGAACTAAGAAAAGCTCTTCTTGGCCCCGCCCAGGACAGAATAAATCTCCCTCGATCCAAACTGCAAACTGTAAGTGAAGCCGGTCTGAAAAACTGGATGATTACCTCGTCTGACTGAACACGAGCCATGATAGCCACCCGCTGCGAGAAACAGTCTATTTAATAGGCGCCCCGCTGCGCTTCCTCTACTTCCCTGCGGAGGGAGAAAACGACGGGGAGGAACCGAGAGCTGAGGAACTTGACTGCTGAAGTTCAAAAGGATCAGTTGATTTTCATGGAAACTGCGCCTCCCCGGAGGGTTTAGCGTGTGAAAAACGAGGCGAGGTGGGGCATCTGAGACAACCGTGCAGCAATACGACACGTGAAATGTAGAGAATATAACGCTTGAAATCACTATGAATATGAATAATTATGTAATTAATTAATTTCCCTTTCAGTGAAAAGAAAAATAATTGAAGGGATGTTGCCGACACCAACGCCACATATTCCAAAACCATTTATCTTCGACCACAGTGAGACTGAACTGAGAAGAAGGCTGAATATTACAGTAATCAATCAAAGTGCAGAGTCTTGAAGGATGAGATCAAAATGGCATCTGCCTCCTGGGAACCAAACTGGTGACGTTTAGGAGTCAGAAGCACGCGAGATGGATGGTTTCAGATACGGCGCGAATGCAATCGCAGATCCGCCGCAGGCTGAAGTCTGAAAACTCATCAGTTAGATGATAAACTATCCTCCCCCTCTCATACATGTGGCCTCAGAGTTCAATGCAGAAGGTAAACGCGGCGGTGGAGGAAGTATTCACATCCTTTACTAGAGTAAAAGTACTAATGCTTCACTTTAAAAATACTCAAGTCACAAGAAAAAGTCCTGCAAGTATTACCAACAAAATGTACTTAAAGTATCAAAAGGTAAGTCCATTTTTTTTATTACCCAAGCATGAATGTTTAAGCAGCATTTTATTCTTGCAGAGTTCAAGCTCAATTTTAACTGCTGCAACTAATGATTCTTTTCACTGATTTATCTGCTGATTATTTTCTTGATAAGTTAATTTATTGTTTGGTTTGTAAAACCTAAGAAACTAGTGAGAAATGGGTAGGGTCTACCTTCATACATTAAATTCTATGGTTGGCGCCGTTAAGAAGGGGAAAAAAGTAAAATAAAGATCTCCGTGTCGAGCAAGACGAGTTAAAATCAGACAAAATAAAAGCAACAAATCAAACAAAAACTTAAATAAAAGATTATTTAACAACCATCCATTGACCAGGAGTCTAAAACCCCTCTGTCAGCTTAAATAAACTTAATGAACTGAACTGGTTTCTAAACGTTTTGTTGATTATTATTATTTGATTGATTATTTAGATTTATTTTGGTGTGTTTTAGCATATTTTAAAATTTATTTATAGCATTTGTTTTATCGAAACCCATTAAAATTTGGGTTTGGTGATGTTTCCCCTGAGATACAGGGGCGGCTGTGGCTCAGGAGGTAGAGCGGGTTGGCCGTTAATCGGAAGTTCAATCCCCGGCTCCCCCTGGTCGGAGTGTCCTTGGGCGAGATACTGAACCCCGAATTGCCCCGATTCCAGTCACAGTGGATTAAGCTAAATGTGAAGCTCTCGCTTTGTAATTTTACCTTTGCAGCTGTTGGAACTAGAACAAATTAAACAAATTAAAGCTAATTATGAGTATCGCCTTAAACCTTTAAACTCTCACATTTTGGGGACATTTCCCGTTCCGCCAGTGTATGAATGAGTATGACTGGTGAATGCAGATGTAGTGTAAAAGCGCTTTGAGTGGTCGAAAAGACTAGAAAGGCGCTATACAAATACGGAGCATTTACATTTACAATAAAGTTGCCAGACATCTACACATTTTGCAGACTTACAATAAATAAACAATAAATAGATCAATTCTATATTTGTCTTCCAGATTTGCACTTTGTACTGACCGTGCTTGTCTAACGTGTCGTATCGTTTTACAAGTTTCAGAAGTCATGTTTTGCTACATGCTTAGATTCATTCAACCACAGGCGACAGTCACATTGTTGTCTGTGAATTAAAGCTCTGAAGAGCTAGAGCGCTCCTTCCTCTGTCTTTTGCGTCATCATGTTGTACGCTCGTGATGACATCATTACATTACGTTACTGTGAAAACTCACAGGTGGCACCAGAGAAGCAGCGAAGCAGGTTAACAGGATACTAATGATACTAATAGCGCTTTTCCATTACAGGTACCGGCTGTAGATGATCCTGTCTCTTTAAGGCGCCCCCTCTCAAAGCCCACTGTCACAGCGGCACAGGCAGACTGAGCGTTGCTGTGCGGAGCAAATGACCATATATGGAGCCGTTGGTAGAAAACAGAGCGTTTAATTTAACCTTGAGAAGCGAATCCCCTTTTAAAGCTTATTTTTATGACATTTGATTCACCCTGGCCGACAGACCGCAGGCCGGCCAGAGTTTGGAAACTAAAGTCACATTGACTCGTAAAGGGTCATCCTGCCAGCTCAGGGTCCGATTCCAGTCACAGTGGATTAAGCTAAATGTGAAGCTCTCGCTTTGCCGCAATTTTACCTTTTCGGCTGTTGTAACTAGAACAAATAAACAAATTAAAGCTAATTACGAGTATCGCCTTAAACCTTTAAACTCTCACATTTTGGGGACATTTCCCGTCGCTGGTACACGCCACTTCCACACAGTCATTAAAATAGTTGCATGAATGCGATGACGGACACGTCGCAGTACATTAGCGAGTCACGTCTTCCCTTGTAACGATGCCTTTGAGGTTCTGCGTCCTTGCCAGAATGTGCAGTTTGCATGTTGTTAAGTTACCTGAATGTCACATTTGTGCCACTACGGCTTCACAACATCTGACATCTGTGCTTTGTTATTTCCTGTATTTATGTTTAGCTCAGCTCTCTAATGTCTCAGTTAAGGTCTTGTTTTGATACTAATCTAATTAACACACGCACAACAAAGTGATTAGCCTCCGTGGGATTAACTCGAGTTCAGCTTTGTACCGTGTGGTTCCTGAATGCTGAACACTTTGGGTTCCACTGAGAAGCATTTCTTGAAACACCCACACAGGAACTTGTACACTGCAGCTCACCCGATGTGCTTCCAGCCTCCTCGAAGTCGATGTTGCCCAGGTGCAGCACGCCGGCCACCACCCTGAACAGGTCCAGCTTCTCCGTGTCGTCCAGGCCGATCTTCTTCATCGCCACAGACATCCTGTTGAAGTCGCCGTGGTCGTCCAGCAGCGGGTCCTTCAGAGGGCCCGACTTCGTGTGCTGAGAAACAAGACGGAGTGCAGACAGTTACCGAAGGCTGACTAACTAATAATCTACACACCAGCTTACTTCACATCCCTTTAACCCCATTTGACATTTCAATTTACTGTCATCTTTTATCCTTCATTTCTTCAGCTTCTCCAATTTCCTTTCTCCCTCCAGAGCATTCACCTTTATTACTTCCTTCTTTAGCTTTATACCTGCCTCTCTACCTGTTCTCGTCTTTGTGTGCTTCCTTGCTGTGGCGGTCGGGTCAATAAAAATGTGGTTTTGTTAAAAGCACACATTTTAAAAACCTGACTGACATTAACCTTCAAAATCATCCTTGAGAATCATCTCATTTTATTTTTTTAGTAAGTTGCCTGATGAACGGTCTTTGACTGTAATTTGTTTTTCTGCAGTAACCCAGAACTACCACTTTTGGGCACATGTAGCTCCCTTTTTTTCCTTGAATAAACTAAGAAGCAGAGCGAGCAGAGCGCATCAAATATCTCAATCTGCAGCAGAGAGAAGGCGAAGATAGTGAAGCAGGAAACACTCAGACGCACACCTGAAAAACTCCCTCCAGAATGTCACAGTGTGATGAAACCCGCGGGCTGAACTAGAAGCCAACCAACTCTGCGTCCTCTTGTGATAGAATTATGTAGAAAATTAATTCTCCTTAGTTTGGTTCAACTATTTATTCAGGTTCTCACTGGATTTATTTAGCTTTTTCACTGAGGCTCATGAAGTTGGATAAAGTAACCAGCCGTCGCTGCAAAGCAAAGCTCTGATGAATCTTTGTTGTTGCTGGGAAGTTAAGTAGCTCTAACAGCCACGTTGGACGATACAGATTTTATTTATATTTCCACATCGGGAGCAGCTTTAACGAAGTTTCTCCTTTTGGTTTGTTGCCAGGTCAGAAAAATGCCAATCAAAATGCCGCTGCACTAAAGACACCTGCCCTCTGTCTGGCAAAATGTTTGTTATTTAGGGGTGGGAGCGTGAATCAAAGCAAGAAGAGTCAACAAAGAGCAAGGATTTATGGGTAAGTGAGGACAGCAAGCAGCGTTTTATACCTTTAACAGAGTCTGGACTGGTGCTCATAATCAGAAAAGGTGAATTATGCCAAAGTGCTGAAAGAACATTCGGCGGCTTTCTGGTTGACTTGTTGACATGCTTTGTTTGTGTTTCTGTGTTTCGCTCTGTTGGACACTTTACTGCATCGTTACCTCGGCCAAGGAGGTGATGTTTCTGTTTGTTTGTCTGTTAGCAGGATATCTCACAAGGCTGTTAAAAGTTTTGCATGACTGCTCCAGTTTAAAGTTTCTTCAACCTGCATAAATCCTTACAGCTTAAGAGCTCGTTCTGACGTCTTTCTGCCCCCTAGTGGCCAGAAATGTTGCGATGCAGCTTTAAAATAGCAAGAGACTGACATTTGTGCTCCTTAAGAAATACCGCCATACAAGGGTATTTTAACTTCATTACCGTCTGTCACAATGTATATTTTGATGTAAACTCTGACTCACAGCTGCTGATTACATTTTGTAAAGGAGAGTATTTGGATGACGTCGATTATTCCGTTAGCTGGATTTAAACTGTGTGGGCTTGAAAAAGATTTTTTAAAAAACCAATCCTTACAAATTAGAAACAACTGCCTTCTGCACACTGTGGAGTTGTGAAAGCATTGATCTAATGAGGCTGCAGGTCAATAATGCAAACTTACTAATAAACTGCACTTTAGACAAATAAACACTACATCTTGTGACGAGACAATAAAATGTACAAATCCATACATCCGGAGACTTTTTCAATTTGTAATTAACAGTTTGTTTTCTGCTGCGCTTTTGAAACTGGGACGACACAAACGGTTTGGGAAAGCGTATATATATATATATATATGCACTGTGACATTCTGTGATACACGAAAGCAATAATATGAGATTTGCATTTGATTAAAAAAAAGCTCTATATTTTCTATACAGCAGAGGAAAGAAGGAAACCATATAAAAGCACATTCCAGAGGTGAAAGAAAGTTAAATCAGCATGCATTAACCTCCCCAGACGCTCAAGAGGAGATGTGAACCCAGCGACCCCCAACATTCACATCAATATCAAGATGTAACAGAGGAGGAACAACACATCACCTTGTCATCCTGTGTGATATGAGACGGAGCAGTGAGGAGACATACAGTACATCATTTATCAGTGATTACAGCAAAGAGCACCTGCGACTACACCTGGCCTGAACCAAATCTGCCAAATAATCCTTATGTGCGTTTGATTTGATTCACCTGAAGCACCAGGCGGGAGGGATAAAGACTCCACCTTGTTTCCTGCATGGGAACGTCCAGCATTCACATATTTGTTCTCCCGAAGTTTAATCTCCTCGTTTCTTACCTGAATTTGAGGCTACTTTAAAGTGAATGCAGGATTTTTATTGGATATTCTCTGAGCTGCCCCTGGTGCCCGCTCTTCCCCTCCTGGTGAGAGTTGAGTTAAGGCACAAAGCTGAGGATTGTTTGCCCCCCCGAGTCTCTGCAGACTTGTTTTGTGAAGCAGTGAAATAAAGCAAAAGGATTTCACAAAACCAAACTTTTTCTGAAGCCATTTCCCCAGACAAAGCCCTTCCTCATATCCAACTGTTTTGTGTGCTTCCTCGGTATAAACAAGACTCCCATTCAAACGCCATCAGGTAGCTGCGTTGCACAGGCCTGCAGCTATTACAACAAAGGATGTGGGATCAATTTGGGGGCCGCTGTCCTGCAGTCTGTTTTTCCAGAAAGGTTTAACTACTCTACCTTTCTTTCAGCTTCTTTCTAAATGCCTCCACAGATATCACACGTCGTGCTCGCTTAATGAATTAAGAAAACAGAGCTTTGCCCTTGTCTTCAGAATAAATTCAAGACATTTTCTTTGTAAGAAAACAAAAAAACAAACATCTTATCCGTTTGTCGTTTGGAAACGGACCGAGTGCTTATATAATTTAAATTACATTTATATACGTTTTGACAGATACAAGGAAACCTAAGACAGATTGACCTTTGAACAAATCCTGCAGGATGCTCTCGGTTTATTTATCTCTGCAGGTTCCTACGAGAGGTTGCTTTATCTAAAATAAATCTCTTTAGAAAGGAGGACCGGTAGATTAGGGGTAAGTGTAATAGAAATAATCAGGTGGATGGGTTTTATAGACTGTAAAGCAACTGATTATAGCTGTTGAGACCATTAAACAGATGCTGAAATTAAGACCTCATATTTTCACATTTAAAGCTGCGACTGCCTTTTAAGATTTTATATTTATGCCCGTAATGCAGGTATGATGTAGACTGGTTGGTATTTCACTTATCTGAAGTTTCTGAAAAAGAAAGTAAGGAGAATAAAACACTCCCAGGCGGGTATACGGTATATATCCACACTACACTCAAAGATAACTGGCCTGTGGAGAGGCCACTAGACACATCTCATACTCCCATTTCAATCTCCTGAACCATCAGGGTGAAGTCTGCTCCTGAAACTTTATACTTACGACCTCAATTATAAAAGCATATGTCTGCTTCTTGGTTTGAAGAGTGAGTTTAATTTCAGAGCCATGATATAAACGTGTTTAAGACCAGTGAGAGGCTGCAGCACATTTCTCAAAATTACTGCTGTAGGTGAAGCTGTTCATGAAAAATGCAACACGTGAAAAATTCATGAAAAATGCAACACAACATTTCCATAGTGCATGATTTGAGGGAAATGTCCAACATAATAATGGATTTAAAGGGGCCAGCTGTCCCCAAAACCCACACGTGTAGACCTGTATAGTAAGAGAAGACAATTAAACAAATGTTTTACGCTACGTTATGTCTGAAATTGTGTTGATTGAAATTAAACAAGACAAATGTTTGTTTCTTTAGGGAGGTTACATTACAGATGTTATGTTAGGGGATGTTATGACGCCAATGATTCTCAAACTTGGGGGCGGGGGCATGGATGTTGTATGAATATGGTTCCTGTGGCGGCATAAACCAAAAAAAAAAAAAGGCGGGGGGGAGGTTCTGATTAGGGCTGGACAACTAACAATAATTATCGCAATATTTTTTTTTTCCCAATAACAATATAACAAATGCTTTTATTCACTTGAATCATACATGAATTAGGACTTAATATTTTATTAAGATGTTAGTTTTGTTGAGTAACTTCATTTTACTTGTGCACATTTGTTGGCAAAGATTTTATCATACTTGTTTAGAATTTTCTGCCTCAGATTTTTCAAGTGATCTGCTGTCTGGCCTCGAGTGTCTGACCATAAAGACGAGTTCAAACCACAATAAACCATCAGGTTTCTTCAACTTCCACTCAGGAGCAAAAATCAGCCTCTAAACTCAAAAGAAATAACGATTTGATACTTATCGTGATAATTATCGACATCGAAAGATATGAAACATTTTATTGTGATAACATTTTTGGTCGTGTCGTCCAGCCATAGGCTTTTGATGTAAGCAAAGCTATTTTGCTATTTTGCTTTAAAATCACCCGTGTTGTTAACGATCGAAGTGGCAGAAAAAGTTTGAGAACCACTGTCTTACAATACTTTACGTTACCATCTTTACAGTGCAGGTAAACCATTTAAGAAAAATACTTTATTTGGTGTTGCGCTGCCTTACAATACTTTGAGTTAAGAATATTCATTTCTGTCGTGTGTTTTGTTTTTACACTGCACATCTTCTTGTATGTTAGTCCGCTTAAGTTAAACATAATCTCCCCTCTTGTGAAGTGATTGATTTCATTTGTGTAACTATTGTGATGACAAATCAAGTAAGTGTTAAAGGAGTTATAGAAACGTGTAACGTAACACTACAGTACTACTTATTTGTGTTGTAGTCAAGACAGTCAAGACCACGACCGGTTCCCCACATTACATGACGCACAATAAAATGTGGGACGAGATCATACGTACTTCTCAAATTGATCTGAAAGATGCACATTCTCTAGTTCTCCTTAAAGTTAACCATTGTCTATGTCTTTGTTTATTTATTTTGTTTTAATAAAGAAAATGTGCAGTTTGGTACACAAGAGGACACTCTACAGCCAGCACTTCTTTTTTTCTTTTTGCAACTTATGTGGAAACATATTAAACAGGTATGAATCAGCGTGAAAGAATTTGAACATTTTAATTATTATACATTATTTAAGATTTGAACAAATGCATTGACTTACAGAATGAATCCTTATGAAAAACTTTATTATGAATCTACAGGATTGGATTTATGAGTCTCAGTAGAATTTATCTACAGCAGGGAGCGACGAGCACCAATCTCTTGTCCGTGTTCCTCTTAATGACTAAAATAATTAATAACGCTGAACTGCGGGGAACGCCATATACAGCCAACAGTAATGGAATACTTGTTCATAATTAATCAAAGGCTGAAGGCAAAGGAAGCAGCTCGTTTCACATGACGAGGTTTTCTTATTAATGCGGCGCATTAGATGTCTTTGTGCTGCACTGAGGCTCTCAGCCAGGCTGCTAATTAAAATGTTTGCCATTTGAATATAAGCATCTGAACAACTTATTCTGAACATTATGAGATTATATAAGCAGAGCTGGTTTGCATCCAGGAATTCCAGGATAGAAAACTCAACAACACTTATGAAATATCTTTAATGTGGCTGTAGTCCAACAAGCCTGAATAATTACATGCATATATTCAAACGCAGCTCTGCTTTGCCGTCTGGTTTTTCCACCTCAGTTGTTTGAGGACAAGTTTTCTTGTTTGCCAAAAAATTGCAGCAAATCAAATCAACGTGTGAACAAGTTATAATTAAAACAAACTGTAAAACAGAGTCCTTCACCACCAGAGTTATGCGCTTCAGCGTGAAAACAGAAATGGGAATGTTCCACCTTAAAGAAAAAATATTTAGAGACTGACTTTCTTGTGCCGGAGGTCTCGCTCACTTTCTAGAAAACTGTCATTTTCATTTTCTTCATCCGTGACGTGATCTTTTTTTAATTAGGAGGTGCAATAATTTATTTTATTTAATCAACTAAACGTCTCCTAATCTGTCTGAAAAGCTCAAATTAGCTTCGTTATTAATTTCTTGTTTTAAAGGAGACCTATTATGCTGCATTTCCAGCCCTATATTGTGGTTCTGTTACCAGCATGTTTAACCAGAAGTTTAATTTTTCTGACGCAACAGAAAAAACACTTTCTTGGCGACATATTGAACAACTTCAGCTTCAAAAGACGGCCATGTCGTTCTGCGCTGAGCGGTGCAGAGAGACGTAGCGCAGCGGTTTCCAGGAGCATGGGGCTACGCGGAAATGACGACATATGGAAAATATAATTTTATAAATATGGAGAAAAAAACTGTTGAAACCGGAACAAAGGGAAATGTGAGGTTTCGGCTCACATGGATTTTTTTTGTAAATACATTTGTTAAGGCAGAAAATTGTGTCCTCTTACATTTTCTCTTTTATGTATGATCTTTTAATATTATTATTACTACTATTCTCGTTATGTATTATAGATATATATATTTACTAGGGTTCAGGTCAGAGCTGTCAGATTGTTTTGGTGTTTTCCTCTCTTGTTGTTCCTGGAATATTCATTCAAGGCCGAGAGAGGATCTCTGTTCCCCAAAACATAGAAACCTAGACTGCGTAAATGATGATGCATCCCTGGGCGGCAGGTCTCTGGACCAGCTGTATATGTGTTTTAGTACTTTATTCTCTTTCGTTAAATAAATTCTTCAAAGACAACGGTTTGTTGTAACTCAATTATTCAACTCAACCCCTCGCCAGGAATATAATTTCCACGACAAAATGTACCTCATTATTTTAAGCTTTGGCCATTTAACATGAATATTTAACACTGTAACATTAAAGATGTGACTGAAAATAGGTCACTTTAAGGAAAACACAATAATCACTTTTTTTTTGTTTGTTTGTTTTTTTTAAAAGTGAGACCGAGTAACTTTTAAAAGACGAAATAACACAATCTTTTCATTTTATTTTATTATTCAACTTAATTTTATCCAACTCTGGAAATTTTTACGCGTCTCTGATTTTCTGTAAAGTTTAAAAAGGGACAACGCTGCTGGTGATTTTACACTTTTAATAAGCAACACTTGACATTCTTCCTCTTCAAACCGAAACACTGAATTCATACGCTATACGAGAGTGTACTGTTCTCTCTTGTGCTACAGTCACACTATGTTTTACCCCCAGGGCTGCGGGCGATTCATCGACATAATCAATTACGAAAATACAGTGATTGGCGTCAACGTGTTGCAATAATGTTCTGCACCAGGTCTAAGTAGGGGTTCCCTCCAATCCGGAGCGCGACTGAAATATGCTAAAAGTTAGGAACCAGAATCGAAACACGCGTGTCTTATCAAACGTGTCAAACTAGGAACCGGATCTTGATACCTAACCGAAAATCAAACAGAACATTGATTTCCTATTTAAATTCTCAGATGCAGAAAGCAGTCTTATCGCAGGATTTGAGTTTTACACACAGACTCACCAAAGCTGCACACAGACATCAATAATCAGAATCACAGCTGATAAATCTGTTCTGCAGAGGAGATGAGAGGAGAAGCTGAGCAAACAGCACCAGGATGTGAAAGAGAAGGACAAAGAGTATGTAACGGATTAGCAGATAACAGCGTGCAGGGAGGCAACGGAGAAGACGACAGGGTGCGAATCAAAGGTGCAAACTGTCCTGCGCACCGAGAGAAAAAGCGAGAACAAAACCGGAGCTGGAGGCAGTAAATCTAAATTGAATCTGCCGAGTCAGTTTAAGGAGGCGCTAATGGAGTTTGCAGAGTGACTGTTTCAGTTTGTTGTGGCCCCACAGGGCGAGGAGAGGTTTCGTTTGTCTTTTTTATGCTCTTAGTTTGCATAAGCTTGTAACCGAGATTGAGAGACAAACAGAGGGAACAACAGCAACGTAATAATCCTCAAATGCACACTTTAAAGTTCCTGTGACTCACTTACACGTCGACTAGAATACATTTCAGAGATAAAAGTTGAACCTTTCACTCCAGTACTTTTACTTACTTTGCAGATTAGGATTTAAACCTATAGTGATCCTATACAATACATTGTTCTAGAGTAAATTTAAATCTGTCATTTAACACTCTTTGCTATTATTTTATTTCTTATTTTGAAATAATTAAAGTCTCTCTCCATGTTATTCATAAGCACTATTTTCATCTCCCAGCTGCATCTTTATTGAAATAAGCTTGTTTAAACGGACGTTGTGCTTGATAATCTCAGTAATGGTATATTCTGACAAAAGTGCTGCATAAAAGCTCTGCAGTAAAACACAAAAAATGTAAAGACAGTGATGTTAACGCAGAGATGCAGCACTTGTGTTTGTGTGCATCGCAATTAATCACTTACAAAAACTGACAACAAATGATGAGTGGGGTCAGTAATGGATTAATCCTGCGAGTCCCTTATGAAGCTGAAATTGTTGTTGTGAATATACTGATTTATTACTTCTACTGAGTAAAAAAAAAAATTAAATATTAGTGATCTTAGTAACTTATGTGCCCTGTTATAATAACAATAATCTTTATAGAGCACTTTTCAAAACTCCATGTTACAAAGTGAGCTACTAGGGAAGAAACATAAACACCATCAGGTTTTAATCAGATCCAAACAAGAAAGAAACCGACGGAATTAAAATATAATTAAAGGAAAATTAAAGTCAAATATAATCAGGAACAGGTGATAAAAGAAGGGACTTGAGGGAGTTCACTGACCTGAATAACTCACCTTGTAAAAATCTAAACTCTACCATATTAATACCAATCCTGGCTGAGCTCTGCATCTAAATAAACTGCTCGGCTAATTATCTGGTTAGTCAAAATCTCATTTCCCTAACAGCTAACGTTGGGTGGCAGGCAGCTACCTCGAGTTGAGATATTTTGCTTATTACTTGAGCTGATGCCGCCCAATGTTTCTTTCTTCCTCTCTTATCCACTCTGTGCACTCTTGCTCTGTCTTCTGTTGGTAGTCTGTCTTGCACACATAAAAAGGAACTTGAAAAGAACGGCTTGAGAAAAAAAAAATAAAAAGAAAAAGAAAATATAATTTAATCAGAACCAACTTTCTTTGACCTTGAATATATAAATATATTGAATAAAATATTAATGGAACTTTCTTCTATGGACTTATCCTTCATCCGTTTCTTCTATGAATTATGGTTCAGAAAAACAAAACAAGATGAAGTGATGGAATGAAACCGAGTCAGGCTGTGGTGTGCCGTACCTCCGAGCTCTTGCGATTCTGCAGGATCTGTTTGTCTGTATCTTTGGAAGCAAAGAACCGAGTGCATCCTCTGTTCAGGTACTGCAACAAACAGAAAGAGAACAAAAAGCAACGATTAACACTGAACCTCGTTCAACTATAACAACACTGTAAACTTTACTTACAGAACAGATCTAATAAAAAAAAGAAAGCAGCTGTTACTGTGTGTAAAACATAAACATGACAAGGAGTTCAAACAGAAAAAACACTTGTGTTAATGCAGTTAATGCAGCGTCACCTGACAGATTAATGCGACGTCTGTCTTTTTCTGTTGCTGTGAATCTGCTGCACTATTAAAAACGTTCATGTGAGAGTGTGAAAACCAGTTTAATGTACATTTTAACGGCAAGATCGTAGAGCATAAACTGCTAACTTTTTAATAAACTCACCAAGTAATCCGATAAAATCAAGGGCAACAGGACTGGTTGAAGATACTAGAAGACGTTGAGAGGCTTCATATGGTCTGACTGCCTGGCGGGGGCCGCAGCTATTTAACCTCTGTGGGGTCAGCACGCTGTTGCAAGCTACAGAAGTGAAGACGGAGCCACAGAGGTTAGCTCTGGTTAGCTCACGGGAGATTCCCGTTTTTCATTGTCCTCTCACGGCTCACATTTCTACCGAATTATGACAAGTGTTCCCAACTTTCTGTTCTTCTCATCACAGTTTCTGGCGCCGGACAACGCAACTGCTTCAAAACTCCCTCTCTCTCTCTCTCTCTCCCCACTGTGTCCGCTCGGACAGGCAGCACGCACATAACTCAGAAGAGAGCTCGCGGTCCGGTGGATTTCAGGCGTAAGAACGGGAATTTGTGAGCGGATGACAGCGAAGTAGAGCCACGTGTTTAAAACTGGCTTTTGTGAAGATGTTTCGTTCTGCAGCAGAACTGCACATATGGAAGTGGCCCAAACATGTGTCGTCCCTGTCTCAAACATGTACATGGTGGTCCTCAAAAGAGTGTCCTTTATTCTTTCAGATTTACTGCTTGACCAAGTGATGAAAACAGCTCTTATAAAGTTACACTTAATAGTCTGCAAAATCCAATCAAGTGCAACAAACCTGTTTGACATTAGGAACTGCACAAGGTCTTGTGTAATTTTGTGCTTTAGCAGGAAAGTAGCTGTATGCTTTGGAGGTTAAAGGGTCATTTTGTAATTTTTAAACCTGGGAACTATTTTCACATGTTTGTGTTGAAATGAGTGAATGTTTAGAATCCGTCAGTGCTTCTTGTTGCCATCTGACAACATCGTGGAAATGAACCCGACGAGGAACTCCCGGTGACCCACTTGGTTTCTAACAGGAAAGGACAATTATCGCTTTGAAATCTCGTGAGTCCGAGTTTGAGAGAGGACTTTGTTCTGATGGAGTAACGTTCGCAAATATAGTCTCGATGGCAGCGCCGCCACACAACAAACTCATCTCCCTCGTTTCCACCGTCGTCTTCCTGCAACAACTCACAATACGTGGCAGCCACTGCGGCCGGTTTGCGGCTTCCGGTTGAAGACAGATTCCAAAACGTTTTGTAGCTACTAAAATATGTGAGGTTTAAAAAAAGGCCGAAATTACACCTGAAGTCCTTGAGGGCAAATGCTTGAAACAAACTGGTTTGTACGACGTCTGTGCTAAAGACAAAAGTGCTTAGAACTGTTGAACGATGGAGAGAGGAACAAAATATTGTCAGACACAGCACTGACAATCCAATAAAACAATCTGACAAGCATTTAGTTTGAAGGCCTTTAAAGTTGAAAACCATAAAATTACCGGTGGCCGAGTGATTTGCCATCTACCAGCGTGGACACCCTTCGGAATTCGTCTCAATAATTAAATAGTCACGTCCACTCTGTAAACCGACTCTGTACCCGTTTTAATGGCTTTTCACCGGCTGGCCTGCCCTGCTGCTTTGTGCAGATAAGCCAGTTTATGACGACTCCGACTTCCCAGGTGTGTTCGGAGATACGAGAGATTCGAAGCGGAGTCCGTCTGACCGAGCAGCTGGGCGTAAACAAAAACGTTGCTTACAGGAGAAGCCACGCGGAGGCCTTCACGCTCATCCACAGATCTTCAACAGATTGCAGATGGGAGGGGACACATTTTCCATTTGGTTGCTCTTGTTTTCATCACAAAAAAAAAATTAAAAATAAAATAAAAACACTCCAGTGTCGCCCGCGAGGCTCCTGTGCGCTCTCCCTCCCGGACACAGGAAAGGGAGTCTGTTTACGCCAGAACATACTTGAGTACTTTTCCTTTAACTCTCCCTCCAAAACACCTTTGAGAGATATATTGTGCTATTACTTTTTTCTGATGGTCAGAGTTAAGACATTTAATGTGAAGTAAGCTCACATTTCATCCGTCCTTGCTTCATTTCCTTCCACCTTTTTTCTTTCCTTCATCCCGTCTTTCTTTTTCCTTACTCACAGTCCTTCCTTCTGTTCTTCCCATCGCTGTATATTTGTTTCATTTCAGTCCTATTTTCGATCCTTGTTTCCCTTCTTCTTTTCCTTCATTCTTTAGTCCTTCCTTCCATCTTTCCTTTTTTGTGTCCTTAATGTCCTGTCTTCTTTCCTTTTTCTTCACGTTTCCTTCATTCATTCCTGTCATTTCCTTTCCTCTTGTGTTTTCTCAATGACTTCCTTTTTTCTTGTCACATTTCCTTTCCCCTGAATGTTATTTTTTCCACCTTTGTATCCTCCTTTATTACCATCTTTCCTCTCTTCTGTCGTTGTGTCCGTTTCCTTTCTTCTTTCCTACTTTGCATCGTTGCCTTCTTAAGGGGACTTAAAAGCGTACCACCGTCCTCAACTTAAAATCTACTGTTCACTATATGGCGTTCGAGTCAGTCAGTTTCTATTTATTGTTGTACGTTTTATCCGATTAGTCAGTTTTTTTAATTACTTAACATTGTACAACGCTTTCTTCAACATCGGTTGTTTTTAAATGTGCTTTATAAATAAACTGTCTTGATTTACTTTGATTACTTTCCCACTTG
Source organism: Micropterus dolomieu (assembly GCF_021292245.1). NCBI lineage: Eukaryota > Metazoa > Chordata > Actinopteri > Centrarchiformes > Centrarchidae > Micropterus > Micropterus dolomieu. The sequence goes on along the minus strand of NC_060159.1, from coordinate 26,396,991 downwards.
TCCGCCAGTAAAAAGGATCCGAGTGCTTCTTCCACCACTGCATACACACAAAGTAACACACACCTCTCACATCTTAAAGTGTTTGCTGCTGCATCGCTCTCTCATGTCTTATCCTGAACGCACCCCGCCGCCCCCCCTCTGGCTTACAATCTAAACTTAAGGAGTTCATCACGGCTGCTTCTACGGGAACTCACTGGATCTTTTTTTACTTTTCCCACCAGAAGAGGATACAGTAGATATATGAAGCCATTAGAAGCGGTTGAACCGACTGTGGGAGGTGTAATAAGCTGCAGGGGGGGTGGGGGGGCTGCAGAACGAGCGTCGGCCCGACAATGACGCAGGTGAGAATAGACTATTGAATTGAGATGCTGCCACCAAAGAGATGAGTCTGTAAAAAAAAAAAAACATTTATCCTCTCCTCCAACAGATGAGTATGACTCAGCTCTTTTCTGAGAGAACCAGGTGGGCAAAGAAAAAGCCTGTTCAAGATCGAATTTTGGCCTAAGGTCAAAGAAAAAGGAAGCATCTGCTCCATGCTTTTTGTTTATTACAAGTCTTTTTGTTCTAGTTGCCATTACATACAGGCAGGATTTTATGTCCACAAAATAGATTTTCCAGTCGAGGTTATTGTTTATTGCAGTAGCAAGCAGCTGCAGAAAAGAGATGAACAAACCCCGTTTGTTTCCATATCTGTTGTTGAAAGTTGAAGCGTGTTGGTCAGTTCTGGTCTGGTGAAAACTGTGTGCATCACTTCCTGTCACCTACACCCCTACATATACAACTCTGTGCATCTAATACTGCAAAATATATATAAACACGGGGAGAGTTATTATTATTAATAAAATGTTTCTTTTCTTTGTAGTGTACTCGTTATTGCATTAATCTACCAACATGTCTTGTTTCTGTAATTCTCTTTCTCCGTCTTTTAACTCAACGCTTGTTTTGTTTTAAACTGACTTTTACAGTTTTACATTCTACAGTTAAAGGTTGGATCAAACACGAGGTGTCACACTGCAGCTCTACGCAGCTTTTTAGCCTCTCTTAGCTCATAGTTTTGATTTTACGACTGTTCTATTTAGGCCTCAGAGCGTCTCGCCGCATTTCCAGCAGCAGTTTTACGAACCTGCCCGGCAGCAAACAGCAGACAGACACAGTTAGAGACCAGCTGGCGAACAGAGTGGAGTGTCGGTTCTCATATTTTAGCGGCTTTTCTGAAGAGTTGACTAGTGAAAGTGAATTCAAAACAGTTGTTTGTTGTAATGCAATTTGTTCTGTGGTATTAGTCTGAGAAGAATGTGAGCAATTTGCATCATTTGGGTTCAAAGGGTGAATATAGACTGTATATATAGTCATTTTTCTGTGGGATTCAACAAATACTTTAATATTTAATTAACCTTTTAATTTAATTTCACTTATGCATTGACACACACACACACACACACACACACACACATTTACCTACATCACTCTGACTTTATCTGAAAAATAAAGAAGTTTGGTTCTTTGCTACATCTAGTTTCTGTACTTTAAACTCTGCTGTTTCTTCGAGCGTTTCAACACACTGAACTCTGACGGCCAAAGATCAATACTTCCGTCCTCGTTCATTTGAGCAGCATCAGAAATGTAGAAGCTATTACCTGAGCATTACCCACTTTCACTGCAGCCATCACTGTACATTTCGCCGTTTGTAACTGGAGGTGAATAATTTGTGTTTAACGGTAAACAACCCTGATGGCGAACACGGCCGTTTGATCCTCCTCTGCTCGGAGTCAGAATAAAATACAGTGTGTGTGTTTGTGTTCGTGGTGATGAAGGAACATGTGACCCGGTGCAGCAGGGAGGCTCACTGATGGGGTTTTATAGTTTCTGGAGAACAAGGGAGCTCTGAGGCTCAGAGGAAGAAGAGACATCACACACTGAACTTGTTAGGAGATCCGTTCTGCTGGTTTTCACTTCTTGACAAGAAGAAAAATATGAAATATCACCAGACTGATTCTTAAGATCCACGTCTTCTACTTGATGGAAGGGCTCCCTGATCAATACTGCGCCCTGCTTTGCCCATCCATCATCCATCTGTGGCGTTCATCCACGTCTCTGTGACTGATTTATATCCATGCGCGTCCGGCCCACATGGGTTTATGAAACTCCAGACTTCAGTATCAAGTCGATCCTCGTTTTTCCTACAGAACCTCAGAGTTGTGTTTGGAAACCGGGGTGAAGTTAACTTAATATTTTAAATTTTTATCAGTTTTTGCGGGCGATTTCTTCCAGAGCCTTCAACATTTCACACCTGTGAGTTTGTGAAAATGATGTAAGTAAGTAGTAAATAATTAAGTATGCACAGATCTGTCCTCTCATGCTCACACTCCTCGCTTGGCTCGCTTCCTCTCCTCGTTCTTCGGCAGGCGCGTTGCGAAGTGTTTGATTGTCCGAGCGGCAAAAAGCGACGGTGAACGATCGAGCAAAATATTCTGGCAGTAAATGTATGTGTCGGTTACGGTGTGCTCTAAAGACTAAGAAAAGTCTGTCTGTTGTTTCCCCAACTGCTGGACAAGTGATAGCAAACATCTGCCCTCCCCTTCAGACTGTGCCGCTGAGCAGAATTAGCTCAATTTATAGAAAGTAAATGTAAAATCACATCATAATCAGCCAAATTATTAAATCCCCAAATCTAAAGGTTGTAGTTCCTCCCCAGCAGACTGATCTTTGTGTGTTTATTTATTATATGCTCGAGCTTTTCCAACTATTTGTTCAGCAATATGGTGGAAAATTATGATGTGAAATTACATATTCTCCACTGGGAAAAGTAAAATTTTCAAGGGGGAGGACAAACAAACCCCCCTGAACATGACCAGCGCGACCACCAACACTTAAGTTTTAACTATTCTAATGTGAATCACAAAGCTGCTGAGACATGTTGTGTTGGGGTTTTATATTCGGACATATAAACTGCGCACTACGCAGTGTTGTCAGTATTTTTCAAATGGTGGAATTTTACTATACTATTTTACACCAGAATATTAAATCCAGTTCCAGCTGTTTTATTTCTACGGGTTGTTTTAATTCATTACATCCTTTGGCATCGGTCCCTAACTCGTTAATAATCATAATGTTTAACATTTGAAAGTTTGCTGAAGGAAATCTTTTACTTTTAATGCCCCGCCCCATCCGGGCTGTGATTGGTCCGTGGATAAAAAGTGACCGACGAGCCCATCGGCTTTATGAGAAGTCGAACATGTTGAACAACAAAAGGCACCGACACAGCTAACGTTAAATGGCCGGCGACCGGACCACCTTCCTCTCAGTCTGACTATGTTTTAAAGAATTAGCGGCACTAAATCGCACCTATTTGCGGTTATGTAATCGCACAGGATGACATCGCGATTGCAACTGCGATCAGATTAAAATCGCGCAGCCCTAGTATCGACTACTAAATTTCTGGTGTTACGACATCCCTAGATGAGATAAAAACTGTATGAAATTAAATAGAAACTCTGCTGTGTCCGTACCCTGAACGTGTCCGGGGAGCTGAGGTGGAACTTCTGCCTGATGTCCTCGGAGGCGCCGGCACACAGTCGGTAGAAGATGTGGTAGTTTCTCTCCTCTGGGCTTTGTCTGCATATCCTGGACTTCTCCAGCAGGTAGTGCGACACGAAGCCGCCCACGACGGCATTCTGACACACAGACACCGACAGGAAACACATTTTAATACCCAGCAGACTGCATTCATAACATCCGTCAGGGCACCACGTCGACCTCACGTCCAATTACTGACATAATTTAGATGGAAATATCAGATTTTATACTGGTTTACATGCAGAAAACTCCAGTTAATAAAGTATGAAACTGGGAAATATTAAGGATAACAGGTCACAATGAGTCAATGAACAATAAATGGGACTGATTTATAGCACGCAGGTCTGCAGACACAGCTGCAACAGATGCAGAGACAAAACAGAGGCCTCATCAGAGTTTGTTTGTTTGTTGCTGTGTAAGCATCTGAGATGATACAGGGATTATTGTGTTTATTCATGAATGCAGAGATATTCATACACTACATATAAAGATCAATATAAAACAGCTCATGCTAAATCGCCACAGCTATTAGGCATCATATTTAATTCATTCCTTCTCATTGTAAAACATCATCTGCAGGCTGCTCATGAGACAAACTCTGAAGTTTAATGTTCTTATTATTCTTACATAAAAACTGTTTAAAGTACCTTCTCATTGAAGTGGATCTCCACAAACTTTCCGAAGCGACTGCTGTTGTTGTTCCGGACAGTTTTTGCGTTTCCAAAAGCCTCCAGTAACGGGTTTGCTGCGTGATCAGAGGCGGAAAAACTGGAGTCACAAACACAAATTCATACAGTATGAACAATAGCTGCAGCTCATGTAAGGAGGAGAGGAGGCGAATCTGACCTTCGACTATTCTCTCGTCGATGTCCTGACCTGTTCCATAGGAGGTTGTCAAGTATCTGTCGGGAGAAACATACAGCAGAGGAGAGTTTAGCGTTAGAGTCCGGGGACCGTAGGCTGCGCTTGGAGAGGGTGACGGACGTGACAGCAGCAACACTCACGCCAAACCTTTAAAAATCTGTGCTCAGGGCGGATTCCACTGTGTTCCTGAGGTTGTAGTTTGGGGTTTTGTTGACTTGTACTTTAAAATCAGAGGGAGTAGAAACCTTCTACGTTATCAAATCTATAAACACAGATCAGCCATAACATTATGACCACCTGCTGCTGCCAAAACAGCCCTGACCAGTCGACGCCTGGACTCCACTTTGTATGCTCCGTGTGTTCTGACTCCTTTCTATCAGAACCAGCATCAACTGGTTTGTCTGTGCCTCAATGAGCCTTGGCCGCCCATGACCCTGTCGCCGTGCGTTCACTCATTTCACCCATCAGCGGTCATAATGTTATGGCTCATCGAGGTATACTGAGACTAAGTATTAGAAAAATCAATCAATAATCAGACTCATCTAAAATATTTGTATGTATTTGACATAACTACATTTTTATGAACGACTTCTGTTCACGTGGTTTCCTGCGGCCCCGAAAATGAAACAGTTTTCTGGACCAGGCTGTAAACATGTTTATTTCTGCTGGAAAGTTGGCCATGTTGACACGGGGGGTCTCTGTTGGGATTGACTCGCTTTTTGGAGCCGGCCTCAAGGGGCTATTTGATGAAGTGCAGGTTTTTGGTACTTCCAGGTTAGCTTCACTTATCTGCCCTGTAAGTTACCCTTTCGTTTTAAACCTGGGCCCCATTTTCACATATTTTGGGGTCACAACGACTAGTGAGGTAGGGCTGCTCAATTTATAGAAATATTATTGAAATCGCAGTATGGCCAAGTGCGATAAACTGTATTTTTTTTAGGTTAGGTAAGGTGACATAAGAACATTATAATGAAGAACTGTAGTGCTGCAGAGACGCCTGTCGACACATCTACATCACTAGATGTAAGAAAATGAAAATTGTAATAATTCCCATTAATTGTATGTTACATCGCAAATCATAGTATCTGTCAAAATAATTGAAAAGTGATTTTTTTTTTTTTTACTATACCGTGCAGCCTTACTAGTGTGTACAAAAAGTACGAATCAGTGAGGTAGATGGCTTCAGCCAGTGGCTCAGACCTAATTTGCACCCGTCAAAATACTTTTTTTCCCCCCAAACATTAGTCCAACTCCAATATGTGTATCTATTAATAACACTGACTGTCTGAAGATCACTGACAACGTGCTGCAAAAGCTGACATGATGTGCATAATTAACTCATGCAGAATTAAATTAAGATTAAATTGGGTAAAATAAACTCAGCATAAATACCTGTTGATGAAGATGCAACGATTTACAAGAGACAAATAATTCAAAAACTTCAAAATATGTGACCAAGTTGAAGAGAAAAACTTTTCAAGCCTGTGATCCTCAGACGTGTCCCTGTCAGAGACTCGCGTCTCCGCGGCGCATAAAGATGCAGCGTCATCCTCACCTGAGCACAAACTTGGTGTTTTCGGTCTTCCCGGCTCCAGACTCCCCTGAGACGATGATGGACTGGCTCATCTTCAGGACCTTCATGTCCCTGTACGCCTTATCGGCTGGGGGAAGCAACACAGACAAGAAGCGACTGTTAGATTAAACTCTCCTCTGCCTCAAGGACACAAACCTGACCCCAATAATCAAGCAGATATTAAACTCCAAAACTTTTCCCCCCACACACCCTGTCAAATAAAGGCGACGAGTCAGTCAGAGTGTTGATGGAAGCAACTGTGATGTTCAGAGGACTGTGGGAAATCTGAGCGCTGACTGCCACCTGGTGGACAGATCGGACTTTACAAAAGGAGATTTTTAATGAACATGCACAGGAGACAATACTTGTTTTTGCTGTTTTTATGTCATATGAAAAACATAGAATATCAAAAGACTCCTTTAAGCTTAGACTCGGATCTTTACATCTATAGAGTATCAATCAGTGTGATCATAACTGGTTTTTCAACACTATACTATTTATTTATAGATTTTAATTTGTGCAGCCCCACGTACAAAACAAATTGATCTCAATTTAAATGTCAGTGAGGAGATATTTACGCGACCGTCCTGCGATACGTCTACTTTATGTTTCACAGGCGATCAAGTTGACCATAAAATATTGCTTTTAATTAATCAAATTAAAAAAGAGATAGAATTAAAAAGTTTGTGAAAGCAGCTGTTGTGTACTTGCAAGAGAGTTTGTTTGCTTATTTGTTTGTTTACTTCTTTATCTAACTGTCATTTTCTTCTTTATTGTATTTTCCAGTCATTTGTGTGGTTGTGTTTACTCGAGTTATTTACGTGAATAAACCAGAATTATAAACAGCTTTATTGCAAAGTAGTTTGGATTACTTTTTATAAAACAATACTATTATTACTTTTTCCCGAATAAGTTCTGACGTAGCGAACTTGTAACTCATGTCTGATCAGATGTTTCTGCTGTCTGCGTCTTGCAGCTCGCGGCTGGTAACGCTCACTTGTTCTGAGAAAAGAGGTGGATGCAAATCTGTAGCCTTCATCATCTGCTCTGCCAAATTATGCATTCACCTCTTAAAGATCCTTTTCAGACGCTTTGCTCTGCACACTGATCAAACGGGGTCATCACCGCATATTTTGGCAACGAAAGTGAGTTCACCCCTCACATGTTTGTAGATATTTGATTCTATCTTTTCACGTTATAATACTGAAGAAATGACTCTTTGCTACAATGTAAAGGAGTGAGTGTGCAGCTTGTGTAACCGTGTAAATTTGCTGTCCCCTCAAAATAAAACATCACACAGCCGTTAATGTCTAAACCGCTGGCAACAAAAGTGAGGACACCCCTAAGAGAAAATGTCCAAATTGGGCCCAATTAGCCATTTTCCCTCCCCGGTGTCATGTGACCCGTTAGTGTTACAAGGAACCTATATACAGGTGAAACTCGAAAAAGTTATTTTATTTCAGTAATTCAAATTAAAAGGTGAAACTAATATATTTTATAGACTCATTAAATGCAAAGTGAAATATTTCAAGCCTTTATTTGATATAATTTTGATGATTATTGCGTACAGTTTATGAAAACCCCAAATTCAAAATCTCAGATTAGAATATTGTGAAAAGGTTCAGTATTGTAGGCTCAAAGTGTCCCACTCTAATCAGCTAATTAATCCTAAACACCTGCAAAGGGTTCCTGAGCCTTTCATCGGTCTCTCAGTCTGGTTCAGTGGAAGAAGACTGCTGACCTGACAGCTGTGCAGAAAACCATCATTGACACCCTCCACAAGGAGGGAAAGCCTCAAAAGGTCATTGCAGAAGAAGTTGGATGTT
>NC_060159.1:26381190-26389052 GCF_021292245.1 Micropterus dolomieu | reverse complement strand
TCAGTAGGGGAAGAGCAAACTCTGTTTAAGTGGCTGCACTGCTGCAGCGCTGCCTGCACGTCAGTCGATTCTGTTCCCTACCGGAATTCCTGTTTCCTTCCTTTATGCAATCATACTACAACAAATCATGCGTAGTTTTGCCCAGTTACCATACGTGATACGTACCAACAGAAGTGAATACGAGCTAGAAGCGCAACTGAATGTACGGGAAGCCAAAAGGTTAAAAAAGGATTGTATTTTTTTCCGAAATCTAAGCGTTTTTTTATTTAATATTTTATTAGAAGCGAGTTTTCCCCATCTGTCAATTCAATCTAGATTATTTATTTTCAAATAAAAAAAAAAAGGAAAAAAAATAAAAAATAATAATGATTAAAAAAAACAATAAACAATAATATAAGGAACTCTTTTTCTCATATGTATTTTGGTGACATTTATATTGTTAATACATTTTGGATACTGTGTTTAGTGCCTTTTTTCAGGTCAGAGCAACTGCCCTTCAAAATTCCTGTGCACGTCCCTGCTTGCAAGGTTTCAAGCAAAGGAATGCTCTTAATCCAGAGGTTTACATGTCTTTAAATGATCGATGACTGGTGAGAGATTTGGCCGAGTCGAGTTTGGGTATTTAGAATCAAATTGGTATAGGGAGAAATAAACCGAACGGTGGTCTCAAATATTGAAACCATTCTGACTGTATAACTCAAACTCCAACATTGCAAATTCATAATATTACCTATTAAACCTACCTTATTCTTCAGGAACTTGCTCCTGTAGATGTTCTTTAAATCTTGTTTGATTTCAGGACAGTAATCAATTTTGGTGAGGATGGCCACTTGAGGAATTCCTGCCAGGAGAACACAAAACTACTGAATCATGTAACTGATATAAACTGAAACTGACCACAGCTGCTCTTCTCTGTGATGATGGAAACTACAAACAGCTGCAGGAGGTGAATGTTTTATACAACGTATTCCAATCAGTGTGATCTATTAAAACCCAATAAAGAGAAGAATAATCAGAGATTTATGTTCTCACCCAGGTGACTGGCTTCCAGCCTGATGTTCCGAATCTTCTCTACAGTTATATTATTCATTTGAAGTATTCTGCTGACATCAACAACACAAACCAGAACGTGCACTTTGTCGTTGGCAGTGGGATATTTGTTGTAGAACTGATCCTCCTCTGACAACGGTGATTCAGGTTTGAACTGGAAAACAAATTGAAATCCAGTTAATCAACAGTAACAAAAATGTGAATGGGAAAATGTTCTGCAAAGATTGTAGCTTCTGTACCCTGTAACCGTCCTTCACATGTCCCTTCAAAGCCAGTTTGATGTCTTCCACTTGGACACCTTTGATTGGATCCAGGCCCATGATGTCACTGAGGATAAAAGGGTAAAAGGACTCTGGACTTTCTTTTTGGATCTTGTAGGTTGTGTACTGTAAAGCACATACAGAGAAAAGGACAGCTATTATTTTATTACCACTATAGAGAAAAAACAGACATCAATTCTCAGGTAGGTGTCGAGGTTGGCCAAGTACAGAGGCAGGCAGTGTGCAAATTGCGGGGGGAGGGGGATTTCCCCTCTTCTGGTTTCTATATCCCTGCCTCTACTGAATAAAATATATATAATTTTTATCCCCCCCTCAGAGTGATCTACTTCAATAGTGATGCAACTTGTCACAAAACTCACAGTTCGGATCGATCTGTAGTTTTGTTAGTGTTAAATTAATTAGAAAAGGCGCTACTTTGGCTCTGATCCAGCTGCCTCTCTGTCTGTAGGTAATCACCAGGCTGGAGTCTTGCTTAATGTCCCGCCCACGTCTTATTGGTTACAAGTCGCTAATAATAGTCTATCAACACTCACGACACATTTGCTTAGGTGAACAGCGGAGCTGTGTGTTGAAGGGAAGGCAGCCAATATTCCTAAAGCTGCAATAAACCTCACAATCTGATTATCTGTTTCGATGATGATAGGCAGCCCAGCGTCCCTGTTACACCTTTGAACATGCCTGAATTTTCATTGTCTTTTACAAAAATCGCACCCTGGAGGCAGGTAAAGTGAGGTGTGGATCCAAATGTAAAACACTTTGAAGCGCTGATACAGTTTGTAGCGTTTATTCTTCAACAACAGAAAACAGGTGTACATGTGGTTGTAGCAGGAAAAGTCCAAAACACAGATGGCAACATAAATCCAGGCAAAGTTCAATAATAGATATTTTTAGGCCATCAACATATGGTTTGAGTTTCAGAGCAAAGAAATTATGTTATCAGTAACAGTGTCAACTGTAACAACAAGCCTTTCAAAGCTATATTTATAAGCAGCACGTATAAACACCAAAGATTCTGTATGTGTTGGAACAACCGGCTGCGACTAAGTGACCAATGAAAACTTGGTCTACTAAGACTCTTCTTATCGACAAACGGTTGACTATTTAGCCTATTACAAACAGAGAAGAGAAAACAAGGAATATGGACTGACAGGTAACTCTACAGTAAATACATGTATAATATGATGTGGTTACATACAGATCACTTTCTTGACAGTTAATGATCAGCAGAAGGATTTAACAGTGAGTTTTCATGTATTCTAAAAAAGAAGCAAGAAGTTCTTATACACCCGCTAAGTCTTAACGGATGAAACATGTCACTTTTATACCACACTGTGTTAGCAGAACTACTCCTATCAACAGTCAGAGCTGGTTTCTCTTTCAAGTCGCCTCAACTTAAACAGATCTTAACCACAACAGCAGCGGAAACAGGAAGTCAGTGGAGCTCTGAAGCCTTTTCAGTGTCAGTGTTTCAGGCAGTTTATTTGTGTCAATAGTTTAGTAAATTTAGTGTCACTGCTGCAGATTTTTTATAAACATACCTTCCTGAGTAATTGTTAGATTGGTGGGTTTTCTGCTGTTGTCTTACAACATGATGGTATGATCTCTTATCCACCCACGTTCCACCTAGATCCACAAAAAAGCCTCTTACTGTGCATTCACAGTCAATGTGACGACACTGAGAAATACCATTTCCCGTCGGCCAGTTCACAGGACACGCTGTTGGGGACGCGAGGGGATTCGCCTCAGTTGAAATTTCTTAACTCAGATTTTTTCTTAACGACTCTGTGTCGCAATAGCCTATCAGTGTTGAGATTGTCTGGACGTCACTGACGGCTTCGGTGTTGTGTTGAGAGGGACAGAGTCTCTGCCGGCCGACAAACAGCTGCTGAGTGACGGGGCGCTGAGGAGGAGAGAGGCTGGAGAAGCACCGGAGACTTTGGACAAATAAATCCCCGCAGTCAGACCAGATCCTGCTCTGACAAATGCACCGTTTACCGGCGGGAGGAGCTAACAGTTAACTGCTAAATTAACTTTTTACTTAAATTTTTGGGATTGAAACACTGATTTATCTTCACTCACACTTCTCAGCAGCGAGTCTGACGTCCACTGTTTTAGGCACCCAGAGCTCTGTGATCTATCCAGCTATCGTCGTACTTTGCTGTGAACAAGTTAGCATAGCCCTGGTCCCTACAAACTCCTTTCAGAAAACAAGCATTTTAAAAGTTGTTGTCCTGCTGTCTTGCTGACAGACAAAGCATGAATTCATGTTTAACAAATCTGCATCACATTGTAGTTATTTCGGCATCAGTTTGATCCGTTTCAATTAAATCCCAGCAAAATGTTTACTTTGGGTTCAAACCACTGTAGCAATCGCGGGTTGTGTTCGCATTGTGTGTCAACACTCAGCAGTAGTACAGAAATAAAACAACATGAAGATTAAATTCGCTTTGGGTCTGAATCCACAGTTAGGCCCATACCCTAAACCGAACAGGAAGTCATTTTGATTTGAAAGTGCCATTTGACCTTTTGCTTTGTACAAGGTCCATACTTTAATGAACTCCTACATAATTAATCCGATCAACATCAAATTTTGACTGTGTCTCAATGTCTCAAGACATTGACGATGAAAACTTGAGCTAACTGTGACTTTTGGTTTCTAGGCATGTCCATAGCGTGGCGTCAAAGTTGAATGATTTGCCATAGACCAGGAAGTTGTTCTTACAACTTCATTGTAAATCCTCACATCTGTGCCAAATGTTATATGATTAAGTATTCCTTAGCTGAAAAGTACATAATAATAATAATATTAATATACCCTTTATTGCTAAGTTAGTACACCGGAGTTAGTACAAAGCCGTGGCGCAGCTGTAGTCGTGGATTTAGACCGAAAAAAAGAGACCGCGACTTGTTACACAACAGCTTGAAACGTCACTCCTGTTCCGGCATGACGGCTGTGGCTTTTCACGCAGACATTGTTCCGCCTACGTTACTACCAACATTCCCGGCTCAGAGGCGGATCAAATCTGACCCCCCTTTCCGGCTCAGTACCTTTCACACAGCGCAGCGAGCCGCTGTATTGGCGTAATAATCCCGGAAAATTGGGCAGTGTGAAAGCACCTAATGAGTCACTCTCAGGAGCTCAGTGAATAAACTGTGGTACAGTGATAGGTTGCCACCTGTGCAATAACATTTGTGAAAATTTCATCACTACTAAATATTCCACGGTCAACTGGTAATGGTATTATAACAAAGTCTAAGCGATTGGGAGCAACAGAAACTCAGCCACGAAGAATGGGGACACTGAGTTTTGTTGTTTAGTTTTACTTCCACTGCAAACGCAGAAAACTCTAGAAGGCACTTTGTATTCCTTGGTTGAAAATGATATAATAAAGTGATAATAATAATAATAAACTAATTATTGCAACGTATTAAGGAATAATGAATTTGTGATATTCTCTTTATCAATACGTCATTCATACCTTCCTGGTGAAACTGTCGTGAAAGATGTTATCTGCCAAAGCCAGTGTGTACATTCTGCCATGTAACAGGCTTTGAACAGAGTTGATGAAACTGGACTTTCCAGCTCCAGCTGGGCCATGAAGAAGAATCCTGAGCTGCTGGCCTTCATCATGAGGTTTGTAGTTCTTCATGTTCTGCAGAGCGCTCTGTTTGTCTCTGCGCAGGGAAGGAAACATTTGAGTACAGACTAAACTCATTTTGCACTGATGTCACACATCAACTGAGAAATGAATCAGGAGATCGAACAAGGAAACAAACAAAAAAAACAATCACAAGTAAATTTCTGTAGCTTCTGCTGTGAAAGATTTTGTTTAACAAGCTAACATTGATGGTGTGGACACACTCACCCCCAGTTTATTGTCCTCCATGGTTCGCTGAGAACTGACAAATACACAACACATGTTCAGATAAGACAAAATATTATGAAAACACATAATAATGTAATTATCAGGAAATCAAGAACTGTTTTTTTAAACAATCTTACATGGAGGAAGTTCGGATGCATCTGGTTTGGAGTGTTTACGTCCCATGGCTGGAGAATAAAACAGTTAAAAACCAATAACTAAAGACTAATAAAAAAAACTAAAACGTAAAAAATGGCACAAATTCAACAACAATAAATCTTAAAATATGATTATTTTTGTCATGTTGATGTCAGTTCAGACAATGATCATATTTAGTTTATTCATCAAAAATCACGATGCTGCTATTAAAAACAAAGAGATTTAAAGCAGTTTCAAAATTAACACATTTGAGGATGAATGTAAGAGAAGCAAAGTACCTGTGTTGTTGCTGCTGCGTCCTGGAACAAAGTGAAGAAATATGAGCCTTGGAGCTTTGTAATTTACATAGACAATAGGTGTTATTTTCATTCTGAAGACACGCACATCTTAAGAGAAGTTCCCCTTAGTCTCTTCCGGCTCTTAAACCACACATTTTCATTTTCATCAGAGTGTTATTTCTTTTTTTCTTCACTGTTTTCTGTTTGAGGATCTAAACACTCTCACAACCCCAACAACAGTTCAACAGTGCAAGACATTTGAAGCAGTACAGTTTGATATACAACCCCGTTTATTAACATTAACTACAATGTTCCCAAAAAGTTGGCACACTGACAACTTGTCAGATGTTGAAACTGAGAAATTGTTGTGTTTTTGGAAAATTATACAACCGTTTCGAATTTGGTATCAGCAACATGTTTTAATTGAGTTTGGACTGGGTCATGTTCATTGAGGATCTGGGACCTGAAGAGACCGACTGCTTTCATCTTAAAAGTGGGATGTTTTCCCATTCTTGCTTGGTGACTTTGTTAGGTCAGTGGGAAGTCATCAGAGTTTGCAGTAAAGCCAGTTCTGTACTGACAAACATTTGTTGCTTTCCTAGATGTGAGAAGAAGTGACCACAGAACAGGGAGTGGCAGGACTGAGGGAGACACAGGAAACATCACAGGCAGCTGTGGCTGCTGTGGCTAGCTACATTAACTAGCAGCTGTTTATGGTATGTAGTCGGTTTTGTTCTAGTTACTTTACACTGCGTCTCTCTCTGATTGTGCACCAGAGTGTTTTTAATAACCCCTCTCCAGTCTATTCTCCATCTTCTTTCACTACAAACGCCCTCTTTCAGCCACACTAAGTACTTTCTGTTTTCAAAAGTCATTAGAAATGAGCATTTAAGTGCTTGCCCCCAAACCACCCAAATTTCAGCGCCCCCTCAGGTTCAAAGTCACTCCTACGCCCCTGTTATACATCTCAGAAAATTAGAATATTGCGAAAAGGTTCAGTATTGTGAGCTCAAAGTGTCCCACTCTAATCAGCTAATTAATCCTAAACACCTGCAAAGGGTTCCTGAGCCTTTCATCGGTCTCTCAGTCTGGTTCAGTGGAAGAAGACTGCTGACCTGACAGCTGTGCAGAAAACCATCATTGACACCCTCCACAAGGAGGGAAACCCTCAAAAGGTCATTGCAAAAGAAGTTGGATGTTCTCAAAGTGCTGTATCAAGGCACATTAATAGAAAGTTAAGTGGAGGAAAAAGGTGCCCAAGCAGCAGGGATGACCGTAGCCTGGAGAGGATTGTCAGGAAAAGGCCGTTCAAATGTGCAGGGGAGCTTCACAAGGAGTGGACTGAGGCTGGAGTTACTGCATCAAGAGCCGCCACACACAGACGGGTCCTGGACACGGGCTTCAAATCAAGCCGCTCCTGAACAACAAACACAGTCAGAAGAAAAAAAGAACTGGTCTGTTTCTCAGTGGTCCAAAGTCCTCTTTTCTGATTCTCATTTGGAAACCAAGGTCCCAGAGTCTGGAGGAAGGACGGAGAGGCACACAATCCAAGATGCTTGAAGTCCAGCGTGAAGTTTCCACAGTCTGTGTTGGTTTGGGGAGCCACGTCATCTGCTGGTGTTGGTCCACTGTGCTTTATTAAGTCCAGAGTCAGCGCGGCCGTCTACCAGGACATTTTAGAGCACTTCATGCTTCCTTCAGCAGACGAGCTTTATGGAGATGCTGACTTCATTTTCCAGCAGGACTTGGCACCTGCCCGCACTGCCAAAAGTACCAAAACCTGGTTCAATGACCATGGGATTACTGCTGACCAGCAAACTCGCCTGAGCTGAACCCCGTAGAGAATCTATGGGGCATTGCCAAGAGAAAGATGAAAGACATGAGACCGAACAATGCAGAAGAGCTGAAGGCCGCTATTGAAGCATCCTGGTCTTCAATAACGCTGATAGCATCCATGCCACGCCGCACTGCGGCAGTGATTCATGCAAAACAGGCCCAAACCAAGTACTGAGTACATCTGCATGATTATACTTTTCAGAGGGCAGAGGACACTTCTGTATTTAAAATCCTTTTTTTAAAATTGATTTCATGGAATATTCTAATCATCTGAGATTTTGAATTTGGGGTTTTCATAAGCTGTACGCAATAATCATCAAAATTATATCAAATAAAAGCTTGAAATATCTCACTTTGCATGTAATGAGTCTATATAATATATTAGGTCCACCTTT
>NC_060159.1:26379060-26381170 GCF_021292245.1 Micropterus dolomieu | reverse complement strand
GCTTTATGGAGATGCTGACTTCATTTTCCAGCAGGACTTGGCACCTGCCCACACTGCCAAAAGTACCAAAACCTGGTTCAGTGACCATGGGATTACTGCTGACCAGCAAACTGGCCTGAGCTGAACCCCGTAGAGAATCTATGGGGCATTGCCAAGAGAAAGATGAAAGACATGAGAGCGAACAATGCAGAAGAGCTGAAGGCCGCTGTTGAAGCATCCTGGTCTTCCATAACGCTGATAGCATCCATGCCACGCCGCACTGAGGCAGTAATTCATGCAAAACAGGCCCAAACCAAGTACTGAGTACATCTGCATGATTATACTTCTCAGAGGGCAGAGGACACTTCTGTATTTAAAATCCTTTTTTTAAAATTGATTTCATGATGTCACTTTGCATGTAATGAGTCTATGTAATATTAGTTCCACCTTTAAAGTTGAATTACTAAAATAAATGAACTTTTGCACGATATGCTAATTTTTTGAGTTTCACCTGTAAATATAAAAATGTGGAATAAACAAGATGAATAGAAGTTATAAAAGAGTAACAGAGACCATGTGCAATACGGCAGTACTTCTGCATCGGATTAAAACTGTGCAAACACTTAATGAACTGAGGTTTTGTGGGGGGGGGCCCAGGAGAGTCAGTGTCAGTGGGGGTCCCGGGCCCTGTTGATGAGGCCAGCTGCAGATGGATAAAGTGTTGGGTGATGACTAATCAATCATTTATCCTCTCAGGCAGTCACTTATCTGTGACTCACAGTGGATTTTCCCCTTTGACAGCAGAAAGCTATTCAGTACACTCAAACAACGGGAAGAGGAACTCACCTGGAGGGACAAACACTGAACCTATAGACATTAAAAGTAAAACAACAAGATCAAACCCTTAATCTCAGCTTGTGTTGAGTGCGTTTGCTGTTCACCCACCGATGGCGTAGACGTGCGGCGGCAGCGTGCCCAGCGACCGGCCCCGGTACTGCTTGATGGTCTCCGGCGTGTAAAGCTTTGGGATGTCATAGTACGGGTTCACTGCGATCAGGATGTTGGCTACAAACGTCTGGAAGAGCACAAGAAGAAGAAGAAGCTGAAGAGCAAAAATCACAAACATTTTCCAGGTGACTAAACCAACAACAGCGGCAGCAGATTTCAGCAGATATGTCTTCATTTAATTTTCCCAACCATGCTCCCTTTACCCGGCCTCCTTCAGTGCTTTCCTACATTTCCCAGAACCTCAATGCCACAAAGAGCATCAAAAAGGCCTCCCTTACATGAGAAGGCTTTCTGTCACTTCCTCATTCAGCCACTAGATGTCAGCCTGCACCAGGTGAGTCACATCAGAGGATGATGAAGCTCAGAAGAAAACACACCTGAGCCCACAGCGGTACGGTTTTTCTCGACTGCCATCAGACACGCTTAACAAAACTGGGATCCGCTTGATCTTCATCAGCAGAAGGCTTCTCTTGCAAATGTGTTCACGCATTTTCATTTGTTTTATACATTTTTTTAAAACCGCTTAACAGATCTCATAAAAAAAGACCCCTATTTCAAATTCTATGCATAACTTACGGTATTACTTGCATAATTATGAATCTCTTATGCACCTGTGTGAAACTCCTTTGCACAACTCTCCCACCGTCAATCAGTCCTCGTCTCCCACGCCAAAGGCATGTGTCAAAAATGTCCTCACGTTCTAGAAATGTCCTCTCTCCTGTCCTGTCTTTGACGTTTCTGGAATTGTTTGTTATATAATCTTTCTCCCTTCTTCTCGATATTTTGATTCTACGTATCTTTAACAGAAGCAGTAAAGATGAGACATAACATCCATGACTTCCGCCCTCGTGTCAGCACTTACATAAATTTTGTCTTTGCTGTATCTCACACGAACGTTGTTGAGCAGAGTGGCTTCATTCAAGTACATCAAAGAACCTGAGAGACACAAACAGGGACAAAGTTACTGCAACAATAAATATATCAATACAAGGGCGCCACTAAGGGCCCAGATCAGGAGCGTGATGATACATTTGGGTTACGAGATGATGCACGGGAACAAGACAAGAAGATTTTTGATTTGATGCTGAAATATATGAGCGGGGGGGGGGGGGGGGGGGGGGGG
>NC_060159.1:26343439-26379040 GCF_021292245.1 Micropterus dolomieu | reverse complement strand
GGGGGGGGGGGGTCTGGGGGATCCTTTTTGAGCATTAAACACTTAATTTCCTGAATTCTGGAGACATTTTCTGCTCCGATTTACGGTGTAAATGTGTTTATTTATATAAAAAGGAAACAAAAAGTTCAGCTGCCAGGGGACAATTCATAAATATAAAAATATAACAGAATATAATGCAGTAATTATTTATTTTTTTTAGCTTAAGTTAACCTACTTTTTTGGACAATGCACAGTTGTTTCTTCTATAGTCTGCATTGCATGTTTTCTTTTATTTGTTAGTGTTAGTTAACATTTCTTTGTGCTATGTTTTTTTTTTTTTTTTAACAGAAGCTTTGAAAAAGTGATGTGGACAAAATCAGCCATTCCGAAATGTGGTGGGGACATGTCCCCAGCGTCCCCAGTGTAAATGACAACTATGTATCAATAAATGTCGTTATTATCAGGCAGCTTGCGTTAAATACGTTCAAGCCGTGGATCAACCAAAGACATATATATTAATATTAACCCTTATGTGCAGAAGAGGATCAGGGCCACGTGTGAAATTTTTAAAGTCAGAGTTTAAAGTCAGAATTTAAAAAAAGATATTCACACGTGGCCCTAATCCTCTTCTGCACTTTTGTACATTTTTCTTAACTTTTTTTTTGAGTTTGTGGTAATTTTGGCTGTTTTACAGCTTGTGGCATGAAATTTTGCAGGAACTCTTCTTTTTAGCAAAATATATTATTCTCACATGTCATTAATACTCTTATCTATGCAGTTTGTACCCTCTGGATACTTTCGTGGTTAAAAATTGACATGCCCAAAAAACTTCTATAAAATCATTATACATCAACTTTTCCCCTGCTTATACCAAATATTTAATAATTGTCATGATTTTAAATATATGTAGACACCTTCGTGGCAAAAAATGTAAAGAAGATTGATGTTAAATCATCATACATTAAAGAGAAGGACGCGATAGTATTTATTCTGTTTTTATGGTCACCTATATGGTATTAAGTGTTTTTAAAAGAAAGAATGGTGAAAATGTTGTTTTGAATACTGCTGATCTATAGGTCACACTGGACTGTGTATAAAGAAACAGATACAGCCCTGATGAAGGCAAGATGGCCGTCATTTTGATAAACGTTTTTACGACCGCAACAATATGGGATTGACTTAGATGAGATGCAAGAGCTGTGTCCAGTGCAGCTTCACATTTGTCCTGAGAGATGTCAGAGGTTAAACTGTAATGATTTAATATTTAGATTAAAAACAAGCATGATCTGACATTTTAGTGGAAAAAAAAAAAAAAAAGTATTTTTCATCCTAGAGACAAGTTTTAAAGATGAAACGTACAGTTATCCTCCACATGCTTGTTGACATCATCCTCTGCAGGGAAGACTTGGTTCACAGCAGCCAAAAACGTCTGCAAAGAAAGGGACAAAAAGAAATTATTAAGTTGACCATCATCAATCGTTAAGTCAAAAATCTCAAGCAAGTACATCATCAGGCATCAAAGTACAGGACCAAGTCTGGAATATATATAAGTCCACGGCTTCCCTGTGAATTTCATTTGTTGATTAGTCTGCTATCCTTCTTAGTCACCAGAGGCTGATATGATATTATCACAATACTTATTGCTATTTTTAAACATATTGCAATATAATTGCTTTTTTACAACTTCACATTATGTCCCTAAAGGAAAACTTTGTCTGTTTTATGTTGGTCTATCTCACTTTTCAGTCCACTAGAGGGTGCTGTTGAGTTACAATACATTTTATCACTCTAGTACCAAAAAGTTAAATTCTCTTGTGCAATTTATAGAATAAAAGATCACTACTTGGCGTCCATGTATCGATACAGTAATGCCAGGGAAAATATTGCGATACTATAGTGTATTGAATTTTACTTCTTAGGGTGAAAGAATCGAAGAAAAAGTTTAGAATAAGGTTTATGTTTGAACATAAACTTCTGATAAACAAACAATGATATTAAAGTTGAAAGTAAACCACCATTAACAAAGGAAATGGTTTTATGCTTATGTTTTTCTAGGGAAATACCCAAAAAATTGATGCGGTTTTGAATTTTCAAGAACCGTGGATTCGATAAGACCCGTGCGTTTGGATTCTGCTTCTCGGTTCCTGATTTTCTGCATCTCTCTGCTCCTGACTGAACTGCAGTGAGCATTTTACAGCCCATCAAAGTGTCTCTTATCTGCCAGGAGCCGCTACGCCGACCTAACGTCACCTCACGTGTTACGTCCGGACCGCAGCAAACGCTCCAAAGTCTGGCTTAGCTTCACTAAACAGCTGCAGTAAGTGCGAGGGAGGAAGCAGCGCCAACGTGACGAAGCGTTTACTTCAACACGGCGTGAATCTGAAGGAACAGGGAACCAAACACAGGTGAGCGGACGTTCACCCTTTAAACTGAAAGGAAACCAATGATGTCTACAGATGATTCAATATATATTTTTCTTAGAGACGAGTCCCCAGAGACGCCGGGACGAAGGGGAAGATGAACGCTGACAAGATCTGCGGTGAAGGGGTTGGAACCGAAATTCGATAAGTAGAATCGTAATCGAAAAAAATCGAAACGATACCGGACCCTAACTGCCTCAAGTTACCGTTTTGCTTGGACTTCATACTTCCCTTTATTCAACGTCTTTCTTTCTGTTCTCAGATTATTTCAGTCTTGTTTTCAAGCCCCGATACTTTAAATAATATATTCATCCAGAGGGATAAATATACCAGCTGCTGCGGCAGAAGCTGAAGGCCTGATGAATTATTTGGAGGCCGGCTGTAACAGGATCAGAGTGCAGGGAGGCTGGACCGAGACAGTGTGGACACCTCCACAGCTGGGACACACCACGCTGCATTAGTCTGGTCACAAAAAGAGTTCATACTATGAACTACGGTCATCTATTTTAATCTCTTTATCAGGTCAGAGGAGCGCCCGGCGGTGGTGGGAAGTAAACATCAGTCCTTCAGTGTCTCCTTGTCTTGTTTCAGATCTCAGATCTACTGCAAACTAACACTCAAAAGATACGAAAGCTGTACTCCGATTCCCCCTGAGGTTAACTTCTGCTCCTACAGCTCGATGCATTAGCCGTCTGCACGTTTCACATTCCTGCAGCTCAAACCGAGCGTGTTGAAGTAACACAGGACTGTTTATGAGGACACATGTGACCTGCAGGCTCTCTCTGCAAGGCCCAGCCATTTAATCTGCCCTGTAAAAAAAAAAAAAAAAACAACACAGGCACTGCGAGGCCTTCAGCGAGCCGAGGCTGCGGTGCCAAGATGACGTACGGTCGATTCATTATTTCCAGTGGTGGCATGTTGTTCCACATTCTCAGCCTCAAACTGGACCGAGTCCACAATCCTGCGCCGTGTGAGGAGAAGGGAGAGGAAGAAAGAGGAGGAGGTGTTGGGGGAAACCAACTGTTCACCCTTTCATCACCGGTAAAGGTGGAGAGAAATGCAAGCAGGGTGTTCAGATTGTCCCAGGCCCCATTTTAGGCTCATTTTCAGGTTTAAAACTTGTGTTCACTTCCTTTATCTGAGCACTCGCTTTTAGCTCCTGTCTGTCTCTACATACCAGCTACAACAAGCTTCCTAAATGAGGCAGAGAGCAAACCTGACGCCTGACTGTGTCTCTGGGGTTGCAAAGTCTCACGTTTAATCCGTCTGTTATTTCTAAATTTATCCGAGAAAACTCTCCTTCCTTTAAACATTGTTCAGCCACTCTCTCCATCACCAACACGGAGGCAGATCAAACTGTGGACACCATCTGGGATACACAGACACTAAAGAGGACAAAGAGCCGTCCATTGTGGCCGACAGTATGACAGCGTATCATGCTCTCCGTCCATCGCAGGAGGTTTGCCAGCGAGTGAGCGCAGCGCCAGACACTGGCACGAACTGGCTGCAGCAGGACAGGCTGGACATTGTTGTGACTGTCGCAGGCCTCGGCTGCCGCCCGGAAACTCGCTCTGAGGACAGATCTGAAGAGGATGAGTTTCCATGTGTCCAGAGGAACGGCTACAGTATAAAGATACTGCTCATCTTCCTCTGTATGGGGCATAGGTGTGACGTTTTGAGCAGTGGCAAATGCAACAATCTCTACCTATAAAAAGCTTTTAAAAGGTTCTCAGTCATCCAGGTCATGGTTATCCAAGGATAAGGTCTTCGAGCACCTTCAACAGAGTCCAGTTGGCCTTGATTTTAACCTTCTTTGGATCAGTAAGAGACAGTTTAGGGTAGGGCCACGGCTCGTTCGTGTCTGTCATGATCACGTGCCCAAGATGGGTTACAAAATCAGACCTTAAGACATGAAAATCTAGAAGCATCTACTTGACATGTTAAGTCACGTTAGCCGCCAGCCATACAAAATGAACTGCCAACAAAAAGAAGCTGTGCGCCGAGGCATATCTGGCACAAATAAGCATGCACCACACCGATCACGGAGACGGAGAGAGATTAACTGAAATCCTTTTGCGCCTTATCAACACATTGTGGTATTTTTTTATTTAGCTTCTGTACGGTTTTTCTTGGCTTGTGTGCAGAACACTAGTGGGTCCAGTAAGTCTCACCGTTCTGCTTTGGGTGGGAACCTTTAATCAGGTGACAAGTGTTGCTAGAGGAGACGAGGGGGAGCACCTACAGTTTTTTAACCCCTGAGCCAGACACAATACGCTTGGCGAGCGTTACTCTGTGTGGTGTGGAAACGTTTGACTAAAGGGACCTTTATGGAGTGTGCGATGGGATTCTCGCATTTAGCTGAAGGCCGTTAACGGTGAACAATAAATCTCGACAACAAAAAGGGATGGAGCAGACTTTCATCAGACGCTAGTAGGCTAATGGCGGTGCGGCGAGCACTTCACCTAGAAGCCCGTCTACGCAGCCCTCAGTGGCTTCAAGTTTAGATTTGTTTGCTGAAAAGTTATTACCCTATTACCCCTGTTTCTACTGCAATCATAGCGTTAAATAGAGATAAAATTGTACTTACCTCTCTTTTCTATCATTGTATGCATTGATTGCCATTGTGTCTCCACTTGTTTCTATTTTGTTTTTAATGTTTGTTGTTTTTGTATGTACTGACTTTGCACGTTGTCCAAGACAAATGTCCCAGTGATGGGACTGAATAAAGTATAAAGTAAAGTAATCCAAGTATTCGGTTAAATTCCAAGAGGTCTGGTTAACTTATTTATACACACTGCCATTTGTTTGAAATGCAAAAGGTCAAAGTCACAGTAAACCGGGGGGGTAAATGTCCCTGGATACAGAGGGTGCTCATGTCGAGTCCTGGGAGGTTATAAAAACTGTATAACTGGCGGCATCTTTGCAGAATAACTGCTGCTGCTCCAGCTGCAACTCGTTATGCGCTTAAAGGCAGACGTTTGTGTTTGGAGTGTAAAGTTTTCATTAATAAAATTACAAGAACATCGCTTATCCAAGAAGGAGAGACACAGCGATGCATAAGGTTAGGACCGCCACCCCAGCTGCGAACCTTAAGAAAACTTCTCCACTTTAAATGTTCCACATGTGATGGGCGACGCCACGCAGTGCAAACACAGCGCCGGCCCCGAGATCCGTGTTCCCATTTAGCGCTGACAGCACTGTGTTTTATAGGCTGACAGTACACAGAATTAGAGGGGAGGCCCTTTCAAAGGGAGCACTCAGTCACAGAGGCCTTCCGGGGAAAAGATTACTGAGACGGACACAAAGCTTTGGGGGTAACCACAGCGACGCGCTCTCAGCGACATTAAGAGCTTCGCCAAAGGGCCGATATGGCTACTCATGCAGCAGAAAAGTGAATTAAAGGCAAACTGAGGGGGGGGGGGCCGAGATGACAAGAAACAAGCCTGTTTGTCTTGCTTTGAAAAGCCACTTGACTTCAGGTGCTGCTGATTAAGCACATCAGACCTGCAGGCCGTAAAGCGCAGGTTCAGGAGGTGAACCGCTGAGTGTATGACGCTTTACTGCTTCCAGATCTGTGGCTACTCTTCCAGATGAGATTAGGCGACACATTAAATGGCTGACACACTGCAGGTCACGTGGTGGGATGTGTCCTTTGATTAAACATAAAAAGCCGTTGATTTCAGAAGACTGGGGGATGTGTTTACAAAGATCTTGGGATGATTAATCGACTTAAAACTGAACTTTGAAGGAAATCGTGAAGCCAAAAAGAAAAATAAAAAAATAAATAAAAAAAAAAAAGGGGTCACCAGCGTTTGTTTTGTTTCAGAGCGGGGATCTCACAGAAACTCGCGTGATCAAACGTGACTTCAGACAGAAACAAACATGCGAGGCAGAGCGCCGTCGGCAGCTGGCTGACCTTGTGTGTTTTGTGTTTTGCACAGAAAGGGAAAAAAAATCAGCAGGTTTATACATTTCACAGCGCGAGCAGACACAACACGCTGGGAACGCTTCCCGCTCTCATTGGCTGTTGACGGGTTTCTGATCGGAGGCTTTAAATCCTAAATATACCTCCGATCCAGTCAGTGACCTTAAGATTATGTCTGTACACCCCTCACACTACTTGATCATATCAATTATCCTCTAGTGTGCGGCCAGCATGAGTTAGAAACATGTACATATGGGACCAGCAGCTCCACTGTTTTCTCCAGTTACCAATTTTACCCAAGAAGCAGCTAAGCATCGTCCTTCGGTTACAATCCACAGTCGGACTCGTCCAGCTGCTGCGTCTGTAGGTTCAGAGCTCGCTCACCTTTCCCCTCTGTTTGAGAGGTTCGATGGTGAGGCTGTCAGCGCCGATGTCCACTATAGTTCCCAGCTGGAAGCCGTCCGCTGGGTGGGGCGCCCACACCGGCTTCCCATCCTCCATCGCACCGGTCTGAGGGCTCTGGAAAACACGACATATGAAACAGTCAGCGGCGCGTTTTCTCCACTCTGTGACGCACGATGATCTCTTTACCGGTTCATTCGTACGGTTGTTCCTGAGTTTCATTCTACAGCAAACCTGTTGGAGTCAAGCAAAGAAGCATTTCTGTCTTCTTAGTTACTCTAAACAGATTTATATCATTTTCCTCTGCACACAAGCTGCACACAAGCTGCAAAATGATATAAATCTGGTAGAATCACTAAAAAAAAACAAAAACTGCATGACCATCAAATACCTACAGTACACTTTTATTAACGCCGTAAGCATTAGCAAACCCAGTGAACTACACATAATATAATAAATCTAATAAAGTTACAAACTGCTTTAGAGTGAAAAAACAAAGAACAACAACTAAATAAATAAAATGTTATGAAATAAACGTTCTGCAATTAAAGCAAAGACATAAGAAAAGCTATAAACTTCAGATCGCTGTGACTTTAGGGTAGAATTACTAAAAAAAAAAAAAAAAAAACTGCATGAAAGACAGTAAATAATGTATTAAATCCTAATGAAACAAAGTAAAAGCCACCTCATAATAAAACGTAGTTTAATGTTTAATATGTTTTTGTGCTGATATTTTTTTTGATGTTCTGTCATATTGTTGTATATTAGCATCCTCTCAATAAACCTAATCAAAAACCACTGAATCCTAAAATCTTTATGCCGCATTTAAACATGTTTTCAGTAATTTCACTCCTCTGATCCGAGTTTATGAGCTATTAATAAAACTTTAAAGCACATTTTTGTTATTTTCTGTTAAAAAAAAAATCTCTGGCACGAGATCCAAAGATTATGTTGTATTTTTTATTTTTTTATGTTGGCTCAAATCTCCTGCATCTGTAACAGTAGGAGAAGTTGTTTTGTGGTCGCTTCAGCTCGGGGTTGAATTATCGGAGCGATCCTCCAACTGCATCGACTCACATGTGTCCTGAGCTCTCCGGGGCTTTGTGGCCGCCAACAAACCAATTACAGTGTTATCGAGTCAAACTAGCAGCTGATCGTGTTACTGCGGTGATGTTGTAACAGAGTGACGGCCTTTCCCTCGGGGACGACCTCTGATTCTCACGGCCTCGGCAGGGGAAAAAACATCAGGGACAAAATGTTAGTTCAGGTCATTTACTGCTGCTGCGTAACCTTCAACTCAGAAGCAGAAGATGTGTTTTTATGTTTCATTTACTTTTACATTTTAACAGTTCAAATTAAGTGGCTGCACATTTTACACGTGAATGATTAGTCGATTAATTAGTTGGAGACGTAATCTTGGACATAATTTACTGTTTTTCTAACCTTTCATGTCATTAATGATTATCTGGCTAATCATAAAAATGATTAGTTTAATCAAGAATGGAAATAATTGATAGGAAACAATTAGGCTGCAATTAATGATTATTTTCATTGGTCTGTAAAATGTCGATCAGTGTTTCCAAAAGCCCGAGATGACGTCCTCAAATGTCTTGTTTGACCGCCCAAAACCAGTCAGACCAAGACCAAGGGGGGGGGGGGGGGACTGAGTCAAGACCAAGACCAGTTCCCCAAATTACATGACGCACAATAAAATGTTGAATGAGATCATCCGTACTTCTCAAATTGATCGTATAGGATTGTTAACAAACCAGACAATGCAAAAGCAATTTATTGATATTCCTAGAGTTATGTTCTTGACTGGTCTTGAAATACAATCCCGAGTCCTCAATGACCGAGACAAGACAGAGTACAAATGCGGTCGAGTCCGAGACGAGACCAAGACCATCAAAAAGTGGTCTTAAGACCGGTCTCGAGTACTACAACACTACCACAACCCAAAGATATTCAGTTTACTTTCACAGAGGAGGAAAGAAATCAGAAAATATTTATATTTAAGAAGCAGGAATCAGAGAATTTGTACTCTCTTTTTTTTCCTCTTACAAAACAACTCAAACCAATTAATCGATTATCAAAATAGTTAACAATTAATTTAATGGTTCACAACTATCAATTAATCATTGCAGCTCTAGTAAGCAATGATAAATAAACTATTTGCGTTCGTCACGCGGACCCTCGTGTACTGGGAAAGCAAAATCCTTGCCTTGGGCTGCTTTGAGTTGACTGCTAACATTAGCATGCTAATGGCAATGTTAAAATGTCTAGCGCTTAGCATGTTTGCATGCTCGTTTTTGCAGATTGCCAGATGGGAATCTTGCAATATGTGAACCTGCTGGTGTCAGGGGTTCCTCAAAGTCATTAGCATTGATTATCTGGAGAACATCAAACAGTCACGGCGATCCATCCAACAGCTGTTGAGATATTTCAGCCTGGACCAAAGAATAATGCAGCTGAATGACGTCACTTCTGACAGACTGGGCCCCGCTCTCCCTTAAACACCCGTCACGCCCTGAAATCTACAACAGAACCCAATGAATGTTTCCGTTTTATTCATTAATAAAACTTAATAACAACATGTTTATTAGATTGTACTCTGCAGGAATAATGGGATTATACAGAACTATTTATATATATATAGCTTTTCTTTGTTTTGATATCGGCATCTGCCGCTGAAAAACCATCGGTCGACCACTAACCAGCATGAATGTCATCAGAGAACCGTAGCTGCAGTTCATTACTTCCCACCTCTGTTGTCTGCTTGAACACAAGCAGCCAGAGAGACGAAAGACCACAAACCTCCACCGTGTGTGTGAGGAAACCTGGACCCACGTGGGGAAGCGAGGGCTCCAGATGATGCTCCGTTAGAGGCCTCATATAATCCCACAAATGCCACGCAATTTAGTTTAAGTTTAACATGTTAAATTAGTATCTAAAGTATTGGTGAGATGGGTTATCCATCAACCAGAAACAAACCGAACAATTCCGATGCCAGCTAGGCGCGTCCTGGCACTGTTAATATGAATGAAGTTATGTCTTACAGTTTCCATCCAAATCCTGCAGCAGAGGCCTGAGTGAAGACACAATAATAATAATAATAATAATAATAATAATAATAATTAAGGGGAATTTTCAGACTGGAAAGCACCATCAGTCCCACATACACCGTCCTGCTGCCCCAAATACTCACTAGAGCAACACATGTGGATTCATCCGCCGGTGAAAATAGTCCCTAACAAATGCACTAATTCCTCCTGCAGTGAGCAGCTGTTTTAGGAAGACTTTTTTTTTTGTTTTTTTTAAATGAAACTACATATTTGTGAGGCTTTTTTAAAGATTTACATCTCCAGTAGGAACCAATGGGTTTTGGAGCTGAGAGCCGCAGACAGAAAGACGGCACAGAGAGACGGACAACAATCTTTTCGTGATTTTTGCTGACAATAAAAAAACAGATTTACAGCCTTAGAAATGTAGCTGCCAACGTAAAGCAAAAGCTTGAAATAGGACCTGTTCCACCCACCTAAAGCTTTTGTGACTTATTACTTTCCACTTTTTGTCCAAAAAGTCTATATAGGCTTAATTAACCACTCCTAAAAAAAAAAAATATACTTGCTGTTGGACCACTCTGCAAAACCCTGCATTACATTAAATTACAAAATTCAAATTATTAAACGTCTTCAACATCTGCACATGACAACAACGTTATGGGTAAGGTGCGTTTGTGGACGTTAGGAAAAACATTGTATTTGTGGTTAAAACCGTCTTGTGCGTGACAATGTGAGGGAGATTTTCACCTGGATTCCTTCCTGAACGAGCCGTAGAAACAGGCGTGAGCCCTGTGCAGCGTCTGAGGCCTGAAGGTAGGATGACTAAATGTAGATCAAAGGTTACTGGTAACTCGCTATCAGGGCTGTAAACTTTCCCCAGTGAACACACAGGCATTGTGATATTAAAAAGGGGCCTTTAGAGGAGACATAAATCCTCTCTCTGCTCAGCGCCCGGGAGCAGCAATATAAATCACCTGCACAGTATAAAGTCAAGAGAAAGGGAATCATTTCATCCGACACCATTAAAGTTTGTGTGAAGACTGGCTGGGACGACTTGGAGACAAATTGGACTCAGACTTGGACAGTTGGACGCCTGATGAGCCTCTTCTGGTGTGACTTTCGTGTCCCTGCGACTATCTGCTAATATTATCTGACCCACAGCTTCACAACCACTGGACTCTTTGACCAGGATGTTAAATTATGTCCTTGCTGAGAAGGACGCTGCGATGGCAAATGGATAACAGAGGACCAGGAAGAATCACAAACCTACTCCTTAAATCTCAAAGATGTGAGTTTAATATCCAAGCCACCCTACTTCCTGATAAACCCTGTCAGGAGTTAGAGCTGCCTTTACAATAATGACATTTACAGAGTGAAATGGTGGCACAATTCTTCAAATCATGACATAAAAATAATACAAAAACATATTTTAAACAGCATCTCAACGTCTCCCTAAACACCCCCAATGGTAAGTACATGTAATAAAAGGTTTCATATGTGCATAAATGTTGCCAATTTCTAATATCCTAAGGTAAAAATAGATATTGAAAGGTTCAGTGTGTAAGTTTTAGTGGCATCTAGTGGTGAGGGGTGCGAATTGCAATCAACGGCTCACTCGCCGCTCGCCCCTCCCTTTGCAGGCGAGCAGGAGAAGCTACGGCGGCCGACGCGCTCTGTCGGCTCTTGTGCTAAATAACAAGCGTGGTCCTGCATTTCTCCAAATTTCACTTTTTACTTCTAACGAACCAGATGATGACGACAACTAATACTACTACTACACTTCTGCTTCTTCTTCTTTGTACATATTCAATGTAGTGAAGAAACGCGCTCTGTAGAGCAGTTTGTCCATTTGGGCTACTGTAGAAACATGGCGCCGCAACGTGGCGATGTCCTAGTAAGAGGAGACGCGGTGTGCGTAGATAGAAATGTCTCATTCTAAGGTAATAAAAACATAATGGTTCATTATTTAAGGTCTTTACACACCACTGAAAACAGACTTATGGATCTTATATTGCATTTCTGGCAATAGGTCCTCCTAAATATTACACACTGGACCTTTAAAGAGTGAAACATTATGTTGAGGATACATCTAACACAGTCACTAAATCAGTAATTTAATAAGTTTTGGGATCACTTACTTACACGTAACACCACAAGTTAAAAAAATCCTTTATTACAAGTAAACGTCTTGTATTAAAAAACGTGTTAATCAGCTAAAAGTTAAAGTACTCATGATCTGGCGGTGTGGCACATATTAGTGTTGCGTTATTATATACTTATTACTTACTTATTACAGGGTTGAATCTGGTCCTCCAAAGTGAAGTGAATTAAAAGTACCTTGCAACAGTATTTAAGTACGATACTCGAGTAAATACTGTATATGTACTTACTTTCCACCACTTGAGTTAATGCATCTGACAGAGTGTCGTGCTTCAGGTTAATGAAAACTTTCACAACTCCCACAGGGAACAGTCGGGTGAAACTGTCTATCAAATGGCTTTCAACATCAACCTCCAATCAATATAATAACTTTCCGTTATAAATGAGGTCAATTAAAGTTGATGCAGTTCTCCAGAACAATCTGATTAAAAGGCTACAGTCAGTACAGTCACATAAAATGGGTCTGATGCAGTCTGACTGCAGCACCGTGAGCTATGAAAAGGCAAGATCGAACCAGCTCCAGCCGCTCTGTGCAGCCCACACACACGTCAACATCTTCCACCAGCACGCAGGATGTGATGCAACCACCTGAGCTGGTAAACTGGGTTGAGCAACAGCAATAAAAACTGAAAGATGAAAGCGTCCTCGAGGGTTATAATGAGGGTTATTTGTGTTTTATGCTGCGTTCCTGCAACCTGGGACATCAGATCAGGTGACTTCCTCATGGAGACATGCAGCAATCCAAAAGTAGGACGATGCTCCAGGTAGGTGAGGCGCTGACGTTGTTGAATTTGAACGTGTCGAGACTGCTCTGTTTGGTAAATCTATAAACAAAACGTATTTAAGCCAAACAATACCGATTTGGATATTTGACAATTTTAAAAATCAGATAAATTTTTTTGTCTTTTCATAAACACGTGACATAAATAAAGATTATCTCTAACACGACATCATGCAGTTAAAATTAACTTTATTTGTATAAAAAAGTACAAGGGGAGCTGCAGGTCGCCCTCTGGTGGACAAACTCAGCAACAACACCACTCATAACATGATTAAAGGATCCATCTTCAGTCTCTTGGTTTCTTATTTTAATTGTCCTTTATCAGCAGTTATAAAAACTGATACTAATTTATCTGCTATTAGGCGATAATATCGGCACGCCAATTTATACGTCAGACTCTAATACGTAGATAAGGCTGCGCTAACTCGATCGGCCGAGCTCAAAACAGACAGTGATGAAGGGACGTAACTTCCTTTTTAGTAGTCAGTAAGCAGAATCAAATGTTAAAGGAATCCTCCGTTTGTTTTTTTTATCTGTCCCATTTCCGAACGGTTTGTAAACTATCAATCTGTTTATAATTTCTTCAGTTAATTGTTGTCTATAAAATGAAGAAATATGATCAGTCTTCCAGACAAGCTCCGACAAACAGTCCAAAACCCCGAGATATTCCCCTTACAGTGATTTAAAACACACTTAAGGAGCTGATGTTTGAAAGTGCTGCTGAATAAATGATTAAATGTTTAATTGGATTCTAAACATTGCTGTCAATGTGGACTCACTAACTGATGGTGCATCATTCCTGCACTAGTCTACATTACAGTTATCCTGATAACTTAATAAATGCAAGGTGGCTGAGTTCTAAAAAAGGCTCGTATGCAATAAAGAACAAGTATCAAATAAGAAAACAGAACTGAAGATGGGTATATAAAAAGGATAAAAATGTAAACATAAAAGCTAAATATACTGTATGTAATGTAAAAATTCAAATACTTCCATTGTTTTGTTTGCAACAAAACACTGAAATGTGAAAAGCCCGATTACCTGTTTTTATTTTCCATTAAATTATTTTATTTATATTTTATACACTGCACTCAGGATGAATATTAGAATCAGATCTTCCTTGCTTTTGAAACTCAGTTGGTTTCTCCTCTTATAAGTAGTCAGAACAAGTCTCAACAGGGCCGAGTAGAATATCTAGTAAAGTTCTCCGCTGTGCAAACAATCTGGATTTTCGGTGAGGATCATGAATAAGAGCAAATAATTAAATATGGTTGGTATGGAGGTTTGACTGGCGTGAGAGATGGGAAATCAAAAAAGCTAAACCATGGAAGGTGAAAAGATTCATAACCCATTAGAATTATGGATGAACAAATACTTTATTTTCTATTTGACTCTTTAAAAATTTAAATGTCTTTTTTTTTTAATTTCATTCTGTTGTTTTTATGTTTTATGTAAAGCGCTTTGAATTGCCGTGTTGTTGAAATGTGCTACACAAATAAACTTGCCTTAAGTTTGTTTTTTTTGCCCAGAGTGTAGCTGGGATGTGTAATATAATATGCAATATAAATATGTAAAATGTACTTATTATGTCACGGTTGTAAAGCAAAATTAAAATGACATCTGCACACGCTCACTTGCAAATATGCAAATAAGCAGGACAGTGTGAAGGATGTGGCCTGAGGGAGGAATGCCTTCTTTTTACATGCTCAATATCTTTTATTTGCTTTGTCACGCATTTCTGACATCAGGTTTATTGTACACCAGACTCACACTGCAGCTAAAATGTATCCCCAAAAGTCTTAACCAGGAATTTCTAGTCTCACCAACAAACTCAATAACCTCCGTCTGATCCCTCTGGTCTGAAGCAGCTAATTCAGAAACCACAAAGCATTTGACAGCAGTCAGCTAAAAGGCCGAGCTGAGCCTCGACTGCAGCGCTCATCGTCACATTAACATGTTTTTACCCAAGCCTTAAACTAAAATGGTACAATCTATTTGCAGCCACTGCCCTAAATATGAACTATGAACTATAAATATGAGCGGTCGGCATCCTCTGGAACATTATGTCCATTAACATCCTCAGTCAGGTGAAAAATGAGAGATGCAAACGGACCGGAGAAGCGAATATCAGCTGATGATTCCCAACGCAGCCGTCAGAGTGCGAGTCAGACCGATTCCTGCTCCAGCAGACGCAGACAGACGCTTTAAGCTAATGGTGGTGGCTAAATTGGTTTTTAAGCTTTTGCAACTGGAGAAACGGTGAGTGAACACGAGAAATGTAAATAAACTGGCTGAATAAGTTCTTTTTCCTTTTATCAAATAGTCAAGCGCATTAAAGGAGACCTATAATGCATTTCCATATTTTATGACTTATCTACAATGTTAGAATGTTGGATTGTTCATGTGAAACGTGGCCAAAGCTTCAAAAAATGAGGTTAAAGTATTTAAAAGAAATCCCTGCGATCCAAAACCTCAGATTTCCTCCTGGTCGCTCTGTTTTGAACGCCTTTTTCAAGACACTATTCCATATATGGTCATTTGCTCCGCACAGCAACGGCTCAGTCTGTCTGTTCCGCCCGGCGACAGCCTGGTAACGTGCTTCAAGTCTTGGCCAATCAGAAGACAGTGGGCTTTGAGAGGAGGGGGGGGTCTTAAAGAGACAGGAGCATCTACAGCTTGTTTCAGACAGAGGCTGAAATGAAACATGAAGTTTTTTTTTTAACTTTGAATTATGCAAAGCTGCCATACAGGAATCACAGAACTACAATACAGGACTGGAAAAGGTTTTGTTTCTGATCAACAGTCCAAAACCACCAAAAATCTAAATCAATTTACTGTCACATAAAACAAAAGAAAAACAGCAAAATCCTCACAACTGAGAAGCTCGAAGCAGAAATAATGGAT
Organism: Micropterus dolomieu; assembly: GCF_021292245.1. Taxonomy (NCBI): domain Eukaryota; kingdom Metazoa; phylum Chordata; class Actinopteri; order Centrarchiformes; family Centrarchidae; genus Micropterus; species Micropterus dolomieu. The sequence continues at coordinate 26,363,407 of NC_060159.1, read as the reverse complement.
CGTCAATGAATGAATCCTAGGCAAATTATTATTACTAAATATTTAATATTTATTTTTGGTGAAATGTCAGCACCTCTGTATCAATCCATCCAGGATTTTGCAATCGCAACAATTAATGCAAATTCAACAAATCCCCGTGAATTCAAGGTGACTTGCAATTTTGACCAATTGCCGTTTCCTGCAAACTCACTTCCTTGTTCACAAGACGCAGCAGTCACGTCTCACATTTGTCTACAGACATAACAACAAAAGGACCGTGAAGACCAAGATCCAGATCTTCTATATGAAAGTGGGGGTAAAGTGTTTTGCAGAACGTGCAGTGTTGTAGTCAAACACAAAAGAAAAATCACATTTTGCGACCACGAAACATACTCGGAGAATGGCAGAAACACATGGAGCAAGGGTGACAGACTACTGTCTTCTTGGCATGACACTGAACTGTGTGTGTGTATTATTTAAGAACACAGTTTAGGAATTTAAAAAAAGTATTTTTTAAAGTATCAATTATTATCATTCAACTATAATTCTGAAGTTAGAAAGGATCACATCTACCTTTGCAGTTTTCACTTACTCACACAATTTCATCGCAAAAAAAAGCCCAAGAACATCGCAATTTTTTAGAAGAGCTGGCGCAAAATCAGGCATTTTAAACCACGACAATCTCTAAAAAAGGACTGATTAGTACTGTTAGACTGCAAATCCACTGCATGTTATGAATAGGGATGCACAGATCCAATATCGGCCCGATAAAGACTCATATATATAATATATCAAACTGTTATATGTATGTAGGGATATATATGCATTCATTCATTCATTCTTCATCATCAGGAGATGTAAATGGTTTCTGTAAACATAAGCTGCTTTTATGATTGGTCTTTGCATGGGCTAACTTTCTTTTGCATGTTTGCAATAACTTCACTGGTCTACTTTGCATAACAAATGCAAACAAGTATGGTCTGTGATAGGACCGTCTGATGCAGAGTTTCTTCCTCGAAATGTCAGCATCATTATATTTTATATACGCCACGAGAGGCTCATATGCGCAGCCCTCTTAAGTCTGATGATATGTGCTGTGGAGCAGGCAGAAATTTAGTGGGGTTTGTTGTCTTTTTAACCGCCGAATTCAAAACCAATAGTGAAACAATATTTCCACCACATGGCTTTTGTTTACAATTTCTGGACCCTTTGAGTTTTTGCCTTTGTGATGGGAAACTGAAGCAATGCATGGATTCAGGAACCTGAACTTTTGGTGTAAAGAAGCTGAAATCAGAGAATTTTGAACTCAAACTGATTAATTATAATCATAGTTTGTGATTGATGTAATAGCTGATAACTAATTGACTGTGAATGGGCTGGACGATGTTTAGTGATTGAATGGAGGGTACAATGACTATTATACAACAGTTTTATTCTTCTACACTATTTCTGTCACTTCACCTCAAAAATAAATATTTAAGCATTCAGATTGCGGCTAAAAAACAGCTTAAATGAACTTATTTCTTAGCAGGTTGACAAATTATTTCATAAGGTGGATCCTGCATCCACATGAAGCCGTAGAAATGCCTGGCAGAGGGCGGCAGTCTGTGTGTCTGAAGCGCCGGTGCACAAAGGTTGTCAGAACTCATCTTTCCAGGCTGCAGCTGCCTCGATGCACTGAAGCTAAACAAGTGTGAACGTCAGTGTGGTGAGCATCAGTTCATGTAAATTTTCCCACGATGTGAACAATGTTGGATTCATCCTGAACATCAGCAGGCCGAGTTATTTAGGCCGGAGTCAAGCTGCAGGGGGTTATTTTGGGATGCGGTCACACTGGCAGGTTGTTTGCTTTGCTCTGTGATAACGTGTACTTTGTGCTTCTGGTTAATTTCACCTCACGCTGACACGTTGAAAAGAAAATCATCCGTTACTGAACAGCAGAGCTGTGCTGAGGACCGCTAATGCCAACACAAGGATCGAGTTCTCAATCAAACATGAGACCGAAAAGGGGGGCAGTGACCTCGGGGTTAAAGGTGATTTCACACCTGGAGTTCAAGAGCGGCGAACATGTCATACAAGTCATACAGACTGGCAGGTAACCCATTGATTAGACAGTTTTGGTGAAGTCATCATCTGGACTTTAATACCTCTGATGTGCGTATTTATGCTCTCTGGTGTCACAGAGCTCAGAAAGAAATAACTGATTATTAGAATTGTTAGACTGCAAGTCGACCGCATGTTATGAATAATCGTGACAAACAGGCGTCTTCATCGTGTCACACACATTTTAATGTACTTGATGAGCTGGGTTGAGAGCTCGGCAAAATATAACACCACCAACTTTATCGTGTAGCCACAGAAGCATCACGCCAGTCTCTTCCTCACAGTGAGGAAGCAGCTTATTTTACACCAGTATTGGATCCGTGCTCGGCGTCGGCCGATACCTAAAGCCCAGGTTTTGGTATTGGGACTGAAAAAGTCAAATCGGTGCATCCATCCTTTGTACTTCTGTGACTGATCAGGAAAAAATCCCTGCGCTCATGTGTTGATGTGAACATATGCGATAAGTACCTCAAAACTGTACAGTAGGGCAGCAACTAACGATTATTTTCATAATCGACTAATCTGCAGATTATTTTCATTTTAATCGACTAATCGTTTAGTCTTTAAAATGTTCATCACAATTTGAATAAATGACAAAAAATAGCCGCAATTCCTCACATTTAAGAGGAGGATACCAGCCGATTTCTCACATTTTTGCCTAAAAAAAAAAAAAAAAAAAAAGAAAATTAACTGAAACGATAAATCGATTGTCAAAATAGTTGTAATTTTCTTTTGAGCGGCTTATCGATTAAATCGACCAATCGTTGCCGCTCTATTGTATAGTACTTAATAAAGTACTAATAATAATGTACTTTGTTACCTTCCAGCACTGCTCAAAGCCCAGGCTAGGTTTACTGGAGTGACTCGGACCTCCTCCAGAGCCACAGACGACAACATACAACTTGGCTTTGGCATGTGTCAGATCGGTGGAGTGCCCCTTTAAAAGGTTGATGCAAACTAAAACCCCCCTCGTGGAAATATCTGGACATATCACAGTCTGTAGTGGAGAAACAAGCCGAGTTCAGTTTGGATGCCCGAGCTGCTGCCGCAGCTGCTGCTTTGTGTGTCTGAGAGGACGACACATTTTAACGGCAGCAGAGGAAGCGCTGTTTGAATCGGCCTGCAGCTAATGTGTGTCGACCCACTCCTCTGCTGACAGACAGACGGCTGATTGTTGGATCTGTGTCGTCGCTCACTGAGAGCTCGCCGTCACGACCGCTCAGTCGGGTCATGTGGTGAACAGAGAGCCCGTGATGTGTTCAGGGACAAGAACCCAGAGGGCAGATTGAGAATCGCAGAGAGACAGCAGAAAGCTGAAAGTCTCTGTCCTGAAATCAAACGGTTATTGTTCCTGAAACATCACTCTCTGCAGGAACTTCTGGAAACTATTACTGTAGATTTACTGTAAGTAGAGCTAAAAGGGAGTCATTTATTAATCAATTAGTGGATTGACAATGAATTCCCTTGTTGCAGCTTCTTAAATAAGCTCAGACACAACAAGAGATTTTCTAGATCAAATACATAACGTCAGGTTGTTGAGGCTGACGCTGGTATCAATATTTGAGAGCAACATAGTTTGTTATGTAACACCGTTTGGTCGTTCTTTGCTAATTAATTTTACAGGTGAACAAGGAACTTACTGACCTTTACAGGTAAATATAAGGTGAGAGTGAATATAAATGACAATATTATTGTTTTATAATTTCTTTATATATTTTAAATAATTACTGCATTACTTTAATACATGCGTCTCTTATTTTGTTTTCAGTTTCTTACTCTTAAGGTCACGCTTTGAGCAACCTGTGTGTATAAATGCTATAAATAAAGTTGGTTATTACATTATTATTATTATTATTATAATAAAGAATAAACAGAAACAGCTATAACAAACCAAGTGATTGAATTAAACTGAAAAAACGAAGTGAACTCTTTTTGCATTTCAAATTCCAATTAAAGATTATCTTTGCCTTTATTATCTAAAAAGGAAAATAAAGAAATTAAATACAAGATAAAACAGCCATCACGATATGCTTTTCATATATTATCAGAAGCAATCAGCTCCTCGCTCAGCACACATTATTTAGCCTCCCTGATCTGAAGTGATGATACCTCCTCATATATCTGATATCTTCAGCTTGTGTTAAATTATCTGCCTCATTGGTGGATAATTAACACCAGCTGACAGCCTCATGCTGCTTGGTTTTATTATTAATTCTCTAATGGTGCAGAAAACGAAGTTGTTCTCCGATGGGGTCGACGAACTTGAACTTTGTACAGCTGGTTGTCCTACATGTTGGTTATCTTTACACGAGCAGACATAATGATTCTATGGTCCGTTAACAAGCTCCGTGTTTCCTCCTCCTCCACCCTCACAACTGCATCGTGACATTTCAGGAAAATGGCAACGTGGGAGTTGTGATCAGCCAAATCCAAATGTGTGTGGGGTAGTCTAAAATGTAAAAGGATCTTCTAAATCACTCGGCTTATATCACCTTCACTGAGAGAAATTGTTCTGCCGGGTATCCCGACTGCCGTCCATGAAAGAGATTGGAGGAAGCAGAAGACACTCATATAAACATTATTAAATCTTTATTTCAATGAATACTTTATTAAAAGAGCCGTATATCTACTGTTAAAAGGGCCACTGCGTATCAGATCGGTCACTTTTTGAAGGTCTCTCATAGAAGGGAATCAAGTTTCTACTCTGTTTTGTCAGGGTCTCAAACACACAAGTACTGTCACTAAAGTGCCTGGAATTATCCTTACTTTTATTCTATGTAAAACTTTATTTAGCGAATATTAGCTATACATATTAAGTTAGCTACCTGTGTATGTACTGTATGTTTCAGGGCACTAGTTTCAGTGGATGCCGGCCACCTGGCTTGGTGGAAAAACATACTGAGGGACGTAGCTAAAATGGTGTTGACCTGTGAGAGACGGAGGGGAAAAGGCATGTGGTGACAACTTGTTCCTAAGATTTTTGTTTTTTTGTTGACGAGACAGGCCACATAAAGCTATGTAGTTACTGTGTCAACTATTTTCAGGTTCATAATCTTATTTAGAGGTTGTACCAGAACAGATTTACATGGTTTAATTGTCAAAAAACACCATGTTTTTTGTCATACTGCACATTGCTGCAGCTCCTCTTTTCACCCTGTGTTGAAGGCTTCGTTTTAGCTCTGGAGTGATGCATCTTGTCTCTAAATGATCTTTGTTGGGAGTTGCACATGCTCAGTTCCTAGTTAAGGACTACTAGCCAATCAGAAGCAGAGAAGGGCGGGTCAGCGAGACGCCGGTAAACAGCTCGGGTTCAGCCGTACGTGTTGCCGACCAGCTTGGCAACATGGACTGGAGCGAGAGTTTCAGAGCGGCGAGTTATTAATCTGTATCCATAAAGTTTTAACTGAGCTCTGTCTCTACATCACAGGAACAACTTTATGTCCACTGACTGCCTGGAGGGGAGCTAGTGTTTGGAAGGGAGAGGAGAGCTGTGTGCTGCAGCTCAGTTATTTTCCACCGCTGTTTTTGAGGGTGTGTCGGAGTAGCCGCTTGGCGTTATACGAGGGCGCATTTAGCTTTCATCCCTGTGACCTCACAGGCATGAAAGGGAAGCGGCTGGACTACAAACGAGCTGTTTTCAGTTCAGAGCAGAGTTTTCTGTGGGAGATGGGAACTCACTTTGGGCTTTTTCACTTTGCAAACCTGTTACATGCACAAAAAAAAGGTATATAACTCAATAAAGGAGAGGGAAAAAGCCTAAAAGCAGACTACCACCTTTAAATAGATTGCTCTGTATGGCCATAAGCACATGGCACGTTACTATAAGAGCACTAAATATAATATGAAGGATCAAACATGGAAGGAGTCAAACAGAAAACCTATGGATGGTTGGATGGTAGAACAAAAGGAGCGTTAAATAAAGATGATTAAGTTGATTTCAACTGTCAGTGTTTGTATTTTGGTGTTTTTAATGGGAATGTGGATCAATTTGAGAAGTGCCTATGATCATGTTCCAAATTCTATCATGCGTCATGTAGTCTGGGGGACTGGTCCTGGTCTTGACTCATTCACAGCCTCCCTTTGTCTTGGTCTTGTCTTGGTCTCGATGCACGCTAGTCTCGGTCATGGCTCAGGTTTGGGTGGTCTTGACTACAACGCTAATAAACAGCCTACAAAATCGGGTTGGGGTTCTACGGCATTTGTAAAATCTGCATATCAAATACAAATCCTTATCGAATCCATTTTAGATTCAGCTTTCGACATTTGTACGATACAGTACAGAAGCACCTTTAGCTATTTAAATAAAGCTTCCCTTACAGCCACAGCGCGACAGAACACCTGATCTATTGTCTTATTTCTACCATAAACAAACAGACTTCTGGCATTTGATCAAACAAACACTTGTGACGTTTTGAACTTTCCTTTTTACCCGAGGTGGTTTCAGGGTTTCCTTTTGTGTCGGTACTGTGGTCATGAATGTTTCCAGCATTCTCAGCTGCTGCCTCGCCCTGAACGCAGACTCACCGCTGGGCGTGTCAAAGGAACAGAAGAATAGCAGGTGATTCCTTTCACTGAAGCAGAAATTAACCTGACCCTCCCAACACGCACACAGAAGCAAACACACAATGTTCCTAAAGACTGACTATTGACAAATTTAGCACCCAAAGGAGTTTTTATTCAGTTTTTATTAATTATGAGTATTTAATTTCCAGTTCCAAGTTTGCTGTCATCTCAGACTTGCTGTCCAGATTGATGGTGAACTAAAAAAAATTATCTTAGCCGTGGAATTTCTAGATGTGCTGATGTTTTACAAACTCCCTGTAACACAGTTTAAAGATTGACAAGAGTCATCCTCCTAAAAGGCGAAGTCTAACACCAATAAAATGTGTCGTGAGCAGCTGAGAAGTTGTACATTACACAAAGAGAGAGAGTCTTAATGAGAACGACTTCAACGATTCATCCACTGCTGCAGTGAAAACCCCTCAGTGGGCAGCTGTGGATGACTGTGGTCTTACCGGGCGTTTCCCAGGTGTGACTGGTAGGTGGCAGTGTGAGTAATCTCACCTGCAGCAGCCTGAAAACAAAGCCAACACCTGGATACAAACTGGTTCTTAGTTGTGGAAGACGTATTCAGATCCTTTACTCGAGTAAAATACAGTAAAAATATAGTAAAATACTCTATTACAAGTAAAAGTCCTGCATTCAAACTGTATATATATATATATATATATATATAGAGTAGTAAGTATAGAAGTATCTGAATGCTGCAGGGGGTCGAGATGAAGCCTACTTTATATACTGCAGTGTAGAGGTGGGAATCTCAACGCACCTCACGATTATCGATGCATCTTGTTGCATAATATTTTCTCTGGATAATTACTAAGCATTTAATTTGCACTTTAAAATCCAAAAGAAACATCTCCTAATTAGCTTAAAGGGACTAGTTTGCATCCCTAATTTACTTTTTTAACCTCGTCTCCATGGTTACCAGCTTCATTTCTTTAGCAACTAGTTGTCAGACTCTGAAAACTGAAATCTAATTATCAGGATGCACGGTATGTGTACAGGACAGAGCGGTACTCCAGTTTAGTCTGATGTTCTCAACCCTGGACAAGTTCACAGGTAAGTTAGTAATGACGTACAGCTGAGCTACTTAATATATATCCGTCAACATGTCCAAGATGCAAGACGCACAGCTTCAGGTGCAATACCACCACCCTCTGACCTGGAGGAGAGCGGACCGTGAACTGCACTAGGCTGGTAAACAAAGACGCAATCGAATCTGCAAAGTGAACGCAAAAGTGTATCTACTCCATCTGGATTTGGAGCTACCGTAACTGAACTACACCTGAGCAAAAGAGGGTTTGTAGGAACAGTCGTGTGGGTCGTTAAGGGACTGACAAACAGCCTCCATTATATTTTAGAAATGAGGACACGCTCAGAATAAATACTTAAAAGCAGCACAGTTTCTGGCGGCTGAGTTTCTTCGTCTTCCAGAAATTGATTTTACAGGTAAAATCCTCAAAGTCGCTCCTGAGTTTTTAAGTTAAAAAGTTTGTTTCCTGCCCCGACACTGAAAGCCTTCTCTGACTCTCTTGTTTTCTTGGTAATCTGCCCTCTTTGAGCTCACTTCCTCGCAGCAGATTGTTAAAACAGGCCTAACAGACCGGGACATTATGCAGTCGGCCCTTAAAAAAAAAGAAAGAGAGGAAGTGTCCGGCTCCACTGGGACACTGACAAACGGGACAGACACAGAGGACGACGAGGATCAAAAGGACCAGGGCTGCATCAACTTATTTACCCAAAAGCATCTTTGTGTTTATGCAGCAAAGAAAGTCCACCTGAGAACTGGTTTCTCCCGAACAGAAGAGGATTAATCATAAATATAAACAGGAATCACAAGTGAGATATCTGAATGAAAAGGCCGCCGTGACGTGGGCGTGACGGTTCTAATATTAGAAATGTTCTGAGGGAGAGTAAATTCAACTTTTCACATCCACTGGTGCAGAGAGACGCCGACAGCAGTTTGAAGACGGATCCAAAACCTCTGCAAATCAGCAATATTACAAGAAAGCAGCAGTTACAAGTACAAGGTTCAGAGCTGTAAAAACGCTGGCAACAGCTAAAAACCAAGCGCTCTTGTGGCATTTGAATATTTATGAGAAGTGTCACGGAGAGCCGGATTAGCTCGGGTCAAAGTCCTCTTGGAGGAAAGCCACAAAAAACTAATGAGCAATGTGACAAAGCAGGGAAAGGAAACACCACTTCAGAGGAAGGAATACTATATTTTCCATTCAGCAAACACTCGTGTTTGAGTCAACAGCATTAATCCCCCCCCCCCCTCGCTCGCATCGCCTCCTTTTTAATCTTGTTCAGTCGAGGCAAAACACAAGAACAGCTGTTCAATTAAAAGCACATTTCTTGTCAAAGCATCCCAGAATATTACCCGGAATTCAAAGGCCTTGGTTTGACTCTATCTGAGGAGGCCTCGGGGTTTCAAACGAGGTCACCGGCACGTGATCCTGGACAAGAGGGGGGGCCGCCCTCTCTGTTGTAACAGCCATCGGCCGCCGTAATGACGGGTCGGGTTCATTCGCACGGTGACGCGACGTGACGCGCTGATTCACTCACACACACACACACGAGCTGAAGGAGACGGCGCGCAAGAAAACACAGGTCTGCTGTTAAAAAAGAGAAGAAGTAGTGATTAAAGGGCGGACAAGATGACTGCGACGACTAAAAATAAAACATCCCGTCTCCAAACATGAAGATTAAAAATAGCTTCTGAGGATGTTTATAACCGGACTCAGTCCTGGTTCTCCTTTGTTAAAATACTCTATTAGTAATGTGTATTACTTTAACTGTTCAACGGCTTAAAATACTCTTATTCTCACTGCAGGTTTCTGTGGAAGTCAGAGTGAGCTAAATGTCTGAATGTCTTTAAAATAACTGTGTTGCTTTGTGGCCTTTTAGAGCAGGAACCAACGTTATTTAAGCCACTGGCAGATTAAAACTGTGGAGGAAGAAGGAATCAGCTTGGTTTAAATAGCTAGGTTATTATAGTTTTGCATTTTTCATTAGTTTTTTTTTGTTTAGTTTGTATTAGTTTTTTAAAGCGGGTTTGATTGTTTAGTTTTTTATTTTTGAAAATGCTGTTTTAGTCTTTGGGACTAAAAATCATATCCACCCAAAATACGAGGCTGATTTAGGCCTTCAGAAATAAACTGACAAAGACAAAAACTTAAGACATTTACTTTACTTATTTTAGTTAGATTTGCAAAACAGACAATACAGTTGAACGTTGAACGCAAATACACAACACGTTGGTGACGCTTTCCCACTCAGCTCGCTCTCAGTGGGTGTTGTGCGTTTCTGATCGGAGACCGTCTGTAAACCCGTCACACTACAGGATCATTTGGGCCGTTAATCAGTTCCAACCAGCCTCTGCTCTGGACCCAATTGGACCCAAAATCCGCCCATTTCTGCTCTAGTGTGCGGCGAGCTTAAAGCAGAACAGTGTGTCCTGATTAGGGTCACTGAGCAGGACACGGATACGAAATCACTAAAGCCTAGTTCACACTACACGCCATTACGCCTGGTTTGGCGGTCGGAGCACTCGGCGACCGTCAGCCTCTGATCGGGGGTAAATCAGCGATTGATCGGCGGTCGCCAGTAGATATGAGTGAACTACCCAACGATGCAGCAAAACGGCTCCCCGACACGTCGCAGACGCCAGACGGAAACCTAGCACGCCAAATATCTGGAGGAGTCGGCCGACTCGACATCCACATCCAGCCAATGAGAGCAGGCTGCTAATCCATCCTTTCACCCAGATTCTTTGTCTTTATAAATCGCCATCTTTATAATAACAAACTGTTTCGTGTGCAGGTTCGTGTCATTTCCCGTTTCACATTTCACGTGTGTTTTCTTGACAAAACGTGGTTCGGGTAGCTGTCAGCTCGTGTAGAGTGTGACCCCCTGTCACCGATCAGTCACGTAGTGTGAACGCCACAACGGCTTCAAGACTCCCGTCACAAGACGGCAAGTTGTGCAGTGTGAACGTCACGGCGATCGGATGTAGTCTGCACGAGGCTTTCCTGTGAGCTGGACTGTTGGCTGAACGCTTTAAAATGTGAATGGAGACGCGTTAGCTAGCGGCGCCACCTTCAAACTGAAAAAACAAACAAAATACTTCATGCAAAAGATGAGTTTTTGCGGCATCAGGAGACACAAAATTCGCATAAGACAAAAAGGACAGCGTCACATTCACGGAGTAGCTAAACGAAGCAAAGCCCAGATGAAACTTCTGTTAAGCGTTTAAAGAACTGCTCCTCTGATGTCCCAGCGCACGCTAAAATTAGATTTAAGTCATGTTTACATTTTGTTTGGATATGTAGTTCATGAATTAGCTTTAGTTTTTCCAAAACATTTAATTTAGGCTAACTGTATGCATTAGAGGTGCATTTACACTAACTGTGTTAAATTAAACTGCCTTTGCTGGTTGAGGTGCACAGAATGCAGCGATGAGGATTATTTACAGATTCATCTTTCACATAGATTTAGCCGATTAAAAAATTTAAAAAAATAAAAAAACATTGAAACTTACTTGTGTTTTAAGGTTTTATCATAAGAATCAGACATGAATTTCTAAAACAACATGAAACATGTTTGTTTTCCTTGATTAATTAGATAAATGGTTAATTAATTATAGAGATAATCATTCTTTGGACTCCTGTTTTCCAAGAGGAATACAGTTTGGGTTGTCATTTGGAGAGAGAAGGTAATCCGACCCAGCTACAGGAAACGGCTCCTAAAATGCAAAAGGTTTGTGGGTGTAAAGAGACAGATGTTGACATCTGATAGCCAGCGGTTTCTCAGGCTCAGTTAAAAAACTGTGTGTTAAAGTAAAGAGGCTGAACTGGAGTGTTTTCACTCCATCTGGCCACCGCAATCTTTAAAAACTCTCAATAGCAGATCGACATGCGAGTCCACGTGACTTCTGTTTACAAGCCCTGGTTCACTTTTAATCCGGCACTGTGTGTGTATGTGTGTGTCAACTCCGTTCACGATGTTTCAGCTTCCCTCAGAGATCAGAAAACCCCCGGAGCGAGGCAGTCGGGCTCGCAGACGGCGTGTAAGTCGACACTCTACATCACCGTCAACAGGAGACTGGTCTGCTCAGTGTGGCATGACTAATTCAGCTCGCATTCCCCCCCCCAATTACAAAGGCTGATGAGAGGGAGGGGGGCTGAACCACCTCCATCAGAAACGAGATATGTACGAAGCCTCCTCCCGCCGCTCCGTCATCACCGGTCAGGAGAAAGTAGATGCTGCAGGGGCGGTTAGCAGTCGGCCAGCTCACATTAGGGACGTCACGATACCAGAAATGTAGTAGTCGATACCAATTACGATTCCACGGTATATAAAAACAACTGTGAAAGTTGTGAGAGGACGTCCAGGACAGATGAGCGGTGGTTTGATTTCAAGATATTTATAAATGAGCAAGCTGTTGAAATTACAACCTTACACTGTGCATATTTAATTATTAAATAAAAGAATTGCTATTTTCTTTACAATCTCACAGGTGTTAAATGTTTAAGGGTGGTCTCCGTGTATATTGGCCGTGGTTTGAGATTTGAGAGAGTTATTGATGATTGAAATGGATCATATTGCACTTTTCAGACAGATTTTGAGTCCATCCAAACGGTGAAACGTCCGCCTACATCGGCTCTCCAACGTATCCCAAAACTGGGAGAAATGGAGGCTTTGATACGGAGTTTTTTTTAAAGGTAACAGCCGCAAAATTAACCTCACGACTGCTTGTCGCTGGAGCTGCACTTGTCGCTATCTTCCACCGGGGAAAAAAGAGTACCGACGTGTTTTCAGAGTTTTGGTCTCGACTTGGTAGCGAAGTATCGGTGACATCCCTAGCTTACATAAATGGTTTCTGGAGACAGAGGCACTCAGGGGCCTCAGGTAATGTAACAAAGCCACATTGGGACTTGTTAAACATAGTCAGGGTCGACAGTTTAATCCCTGGCAAAGTTAACTACTCAAATAAGTTGGACATCAATCAGTGGATCCAATCAGAGGTGATGTAAATCAGTGCGTTGGATCAACTTTGACACAAGATTTTGTGCTGTTGACCATCAGCAAACCAACTTAAATTATATTTATCAAGCATCTCAGTCCTCATTTGAGTGAAGTGTCAGTCTTAGAGCTGATTCACGACTCTTTGCTGTGCCGCAAACAGGACTTTGGATGACGATGTAGGCAGGGACCAATCACTAAAGAGATTTCGTCTATTAAGAAAATTATAAAGATAAATTCACATTGAATGGTGAAATTCCTACGAGGAGTTTATATTCAACACACATTTATTCACGAGAATACATTATGATATAGGCCTACTAGTGTTGTAGTACTCGAGACCGGTCTAAAGACCACTTTTTGATGGTCTCGTCTCGGACTCGACCGCATTTGTACTCGGTCTTGTCTCGGTCTCGGTCATTGAGGACTCGGGATTTTATTTCAAGATCAGTCAAGACCATAACTTTGGGAATATCAATAAATTGCTTTTACAAACGTCTCGCTTCCAGTGCAACCAATAACCCTAATTAAAAATGTGTTGTTCCCGTTAACGACTGTCGTGATGGTAAACGTGGAAAAGGAGTGTTCAATAATAAAGATGCTTAAGTTGATTTCAGCTCTTAGTGTTTGTACGTGGGTGTTTTAATGGGAAAGTGGATCAAATTACCTGTGATCTCGTTCCACATTTTATTGTGCGTCATGTAATGTGGGGAACTGGTCCTGGTCTTGACTCTGTCTCGCCCTCCCTCGGTCTTGGTCTTGTCTCAGTCTCGATAAACTCTGGTCTTGGTCTTGACTATAAAACTCAGGCCTACGCTTTAATAAAAGTTTATGTTTATACGAGCGCCATCAAATGCGCCCACTACTCCTGTGAAGCCGGCTATTTGCATGAACTGTGTTTGCTTCTGTCGGATTACGGGCGGTGTTGTTGGGAAGTCGATGAAACGCGTGACAGTGTGCTATGATTGTTTCCATGACTATTCGGCTTATTGATGCTAGTGACGGCCAGGACTTTGTCCTGTGGCAAATAAACAAAGCGTCATCACAACCTTCAGTTTAGCTGAAAACGCATTGCCGCTCAAAGTCAGCGGTGAGATGACGTCCCTCTCCAACTCGCCGACAAAGATCATGCCGTCGTCAAGTAATTCAGAAATTCTTCCTCTCCTGAAATATTGGCGCCTCTGTGAGAGCGATTCTTAGCTTTAAGAAATTTGATAACTTGCTTTTATTCTTAAGTTTAAAAGCAGGAGTAAATTTCATGACTTCTCAGCACTTCAGACTAAAATGGCACTTTGAGAAGCTTGATAAATACGGGCCCTGGTGACACCATCATTTACAACGGCTAAATTTAGCACTAATTAGTGAATTCACTTAGGAGTGAATCCAAGTGAATCAGCAAAGTTGTTTTAAATTTGCACCACTGAACACGAGCATGTCATCTTGACAGTGTTGAACTTTGTGGGAACAAAAATGCTCGATTAGCTTTGTTCCCCACAAAACAGCAACGGTTGGCAGACAGTTATGAGACAGGATGGTGCAATTATGTCTTTTGAACAAACTGCAAAGAGTTAAAAACACCAAAGTCACACAATAACACAAACTAACCGACCCAGGCAGCGGTAGACCACAAAGGTAAAATGACTGTTATTGTCAATGGTGGCTTTGACCAGAGCGAAATAGGGGTTGTTTCTGGTTAAACAAAAAGGATCTTACTCTTCTCTGCTCATTTCCATGATGTTGTCAGACACTTATAACAACAGTCTGATCCTGTCAGTGGCAAGAAAGAGCTCTTTAGTGAACATACTCATTTACCCTAACCCTAACCCTCGCTCAATACTGGACCAGTTAGTCACACTGACCCAAAAAACATCTGAAAATAAGGTCCAGGTTGGAAAATACCACAGTTACCCTTTAAGTACATTCCCCCGGGCGTGGTTATTAAACCGTGTCAACCACAAACAGACGACGATGACAAAGTCAGTATTAGAAGAAATCTCCTTTAACACACACAGCTGATAACCTTTGTCAAGGTCTGGCAATCTGCAGTGTTTTATTTACTTATAAAATGTTTTATTTAAATGTGTTCTGTTATGAGTTTCAGCCTCAAGGCTCTTGCACACTGTTAACCTTTTGTCCTGATAGCAACTGAGCTAGCTAGCTAGCTCACCAACTGGCAGTTAACAAAGCAGCGATGTCCCGTTAACAAAATAAAAGCCTGTACGACGGGATTTTAATCTTATGTTAATGCTGCAGTTTTGCGTGTATCGTTGTTGCATTAACACCTTTGTATATTCTGTCATATCCCTGTATTTATCTTATATAGAACATCCAGAATACATTTCCAGGATATTCCAGGAATTCCTTGACTAGGTTTCCCCAAGAATTTCACTCTCATCCTCTTCCACGTCCAGCTGCTTCGTTTCTCCTCAGTGTTACTATGCGAGGACACAATACCGCTGTTTACAGAGAGAACCTTTTTAATCAGAGTATAATTAACGGAGGCATTCAAGCGCCTACTAGTTGGCTAATTTTTGGGAAATTTACAGCTTTCTCATGTATGCAAGGGCCTCTTAAAGTGGATAAAGATGCATATAAACAGCTTATCTTGAGCCATTACCCAGGATGCCAAGCGCATTTCATTGGTCCCGTCTCTGCTGCAGCCAAAAAAAAACTTAATACCAATTACTTTTACACTCAAGTCAAGTCCTCAAGGCTGTAATGTGCATCTCTCAGTGGCAGCAAAGAAAACAGCCCGACAATAAAAGGCTGAGTCCCGTCCAGCTAATCCAATAATCATGCAGTCATTCAGGATCATTTCCTGAAGAGGACTTTGATCCCTGAAGTTACTGAACCTCCCTGAACTCGGGAAGGACAGCGTGGTCACAATGAGTGCGATTGTGTCCTGACATAACGTGATTATATATGTCAGTACGGGCCATAAAAGAAGGATATGGTGAGCAACATTCAAAGTCCCTTCAGAGATCAGGAGTTTGCTGTTGCAGAGGCCAACACCCAAACAAACACCACACAAGAGTTCAACTGTATAATGTTCATAGCACAGTGGGGACAGTAAATAATGCAAATTGCATGCACATCCATAAATAAATATCACTGTGACAATAAGTAAGATGTAACGTAAAAGACCATTTAATGTGCTTTTTGAGTATTTCAGACAGATTTGAAAGACTGCAATAACCATAACAGTGATTTCAAAGCGGCTTCTGCATAAAATGTTTTTAAAAAAACAAGCTCAGCTCAACAAGCACTGAGGGGTCTTATGTAATCATGCAACACAGATATAACCACTGTGAGCTCCTTCCCCTGACTTGTGAGGATGCCACATTATCTTTTATCATAGCTCAGGCAGTAATATCACAATGGCCAAACCCACCACCTCCCTCGGCTTTTTTTTTTTCTTATGCAAAGCATGTCCATTGATTCTTCTTCCCAGGCTCAGCAGCGGCGGTGTGGGTGTGTGGGTGTGTGTGTGTGTGTGCGTGCAGGCCGCAGCCGTGCTTATATTGTGAGATCTGACATATTGCTGCTGCCCAACAACACAGCCTCTGTCATGTCATGTACGCACCAGTGAATTCTCTTCGCAGCTGCCAAAGCTGCGTCCCTTTTGAACTCCCTCTAATGTAATGAGGCTTGTGCTAACAGCTCGCTCAGATATGTGCGCCGCCGCTCTAGCTGTCCAGACATTATCTCACGCCGAGCCGAACCCCATTCAAAAAACGCTTTAATTTGGGATCGCGATGCTTATCATGCGCACACAGACGCTGTGAACAATGAATCATCACTTTTTCTGACCCGGGAGACAATTCTCTTTAATTCGGCTTGTATATAATCAACAAAGCAGCAGATCTGTTCCCGATAATCCAACTTTTAAATATTGTTTGCCTGTTAATTCCATTATGTTCTTTAACCAGAATACACCCTTTTGTGGCAATGGCACCGCGGATTAGTGTATTGGAAAAGTTGGAGCCTTTATGAAATAAAATTCCTCTTTTATGCCGAATTTTAGAGCGTGTCTTAATTCTTCAAAATATCTATTGGACGATTTAATCTAACAAACACGCATCTATTGATCATCAAAAACACTTTAATGTGCCGGATGTTTAAAGGAAGTCTGGGGCCGACTCCTCTCAACAAAGCTAGACACATCTATAAGCGTGATTTATGTTGTTTAAACATCAAATATCCCACGGCTGAGTGCAGGGACGATAGAAACTGGAAGGTTATAAATGTAGCTCGGAGTAAACTGCCGTTTATCTAAGGATTTGCCACCGCTCTCAGCTCTCAGCTACGTGTTGACGGGTTTCCTTCTGGGAAAGTTGCACCGTGTGTTGACAGCCTCCCTGTAGCCCGGCTGCTAGCTAACATCACCGCCTCGCTGCGGTGCAGTCTCCCCGCCGGTGCGTGCAGACGGCTGCCGGTGTTGCCTACCTCCGTTTGTGCGTGAACTCCCGGGTCTCCGCAGTTTGTTTTAAGGAAAGAAAAATAAAAAAAACAGAAAAAGAAATCCCAGAAAGGAAGCGCGTGTCCCAAAACAACAGCCGGGTGTCTCTCTCTCTCTGGATGATGGGTGTCCGCTCCGGCAGCCTGGGCCACACTCTCCCCGCCCTGCAGCCTCCGACTCCCGCAGCGATCCTGGGAAACTGGCCGCGTGACGTCACGAGCTGGATAAATAGTCCCCGGCGGAGTGATACTACCTGCAGGGGGCGCTGTCCGGCCCAGGAGGTGCAGGGGGGGGGGGGGGGGGGTTAATGCTCGTGCACAGGTGGATTGTTTTAAAAGGGGCAGTGGAGGAAGTGTTGTGAAGGTACTACTAATAATACCACACTGGGAGCATCTGCGGTGGAAGAAGTATTCAGATATTTAACTTGAGTATTAAGTTGTAAAATAAAAAATAAACTAAAAATCTTCAAAATATACTTAACGTTACAGAAATAAAAGTATTCAGTGTGCAGAATGGCCGGTTTCTGAGTCATATATATTAATTTACTGGATTATAACCAACAGTGTTGGGGAGTAACTTGTTGCATGTAATTTAATAACAAAATAAATGATCAAAGGCGTCACTTTGTGTTGAAAAAAGTGGTGGGGACCATTTAGGGGCCCAGATTAGAGTTGTGATAAAACAATGTAGACGTGACAATGCAGAATACTGGGGTCGCTAGAACAAGACTAGAACTTATTTTAATACTATTTAAAAGAACGATTTTGAGCATTAAACACAAATTTATGGTGGAAATGTCTTTATTTACATGAAGGGGATCACAAAATTTCAGGTGGCAGGTGACAGTTCAGAATATAAAATTATACTGGAATATAATGCAGTAATTAGGAAATTGTTTTTTTATCCTAACTAATTTGTTTTATCAGTTTTTTTTCCTGTTTGCATTGCATTGCATGTTTTCTTATTGTGCAAATATACATTTCTCAGAGCATTTTCATTTGTCAGTTAACATTTCTTGGTGCAAGCTATTTTTCAGAACATTTTTAACAAATGCTTTCAAAAACATGTGCCCAGCACCCCCAGTGTAAATGAGACCTTTGTAATGAATGTGACTGTGATCTGTCACAGTTGCAGGGGGGAAAAATGTGTAATTAAATTACAGTTACTTATGAAAATATTCCTGATTACTTTGGGGGTCTCATCTGAATATTTTTGTGAAAGGCTCAGCTACGAATAATTTATTTTGCTGCTGTGCGTGTTTTTCTTGCTGTTCTGACGCTTCTGATTGGTTCTAGTGTTTAGATTTGCAGCGCCGCCCGTCTGCCTGTTAAACTGCTTCTCAAGCTGTCTTAGGAAAATGGTTGAAAAAACAGCTGAAAACTTTACGTTGAAATTTAGTAAAGTAATCAAAAAGTAATTAAATGTAATACGTTACATTACTTTGGTGAAGTAATTGAAATAGTTAAACTACTTTTTCGTATTGGTGACCTGTGATATTTCCAAAGTAACGTTCTCAACACTGCTTTTAATTACTGATGCATTCATGTGTTCATCACTTTGATGTTGCAGCTGTTAAACATGGAGCTAATTACAAAGTGTTTTACATAAAAGTGACATAGGGAAATGTTAATAAAAACATTTAAATACAATTTATTTTAAAAGAGTTAAAGAGAATATAAAATCAAGCTAAAACAGGACAGTAAAAGTTACTGTGTAAGATATTACAGTTTTTCTCAAATGCGAAAACACAAAAGCCAATCCTCTAAACCAAATGACCAGTTGTCTAAACACATTTACTAAATCTAGCCATCATTTTCCAATATCATAAACACATTTCACATGAAGACACAATTCACAAAACACAATCCTCCGTTCACATAAATCTTAACACATTTTTCCTTGCTAAAACACAAGTTGCAAAAGAACTCTGCTCATATTCTCAAATGAAAGCTCATGTGATGCAAAATGCTTGCCACAGTCAGCAATATTTGAACAAAATGAACCCACCTGGCGTCATTCATTACACACAACGACTCAAAATTGAAAACACCTGTTGCTAATGCTGTGACCACATGTATAAAAGCAAGTTCAGAGTGCACAGTTTGCTGAAGATTCCAAACAAACACAATGGATGAAGGCAGAGTCAGGGGAAGAGGTAATTGAGTCAGAGGAGGGAGAGGAAGACAACCTCGCACCATCATTACGGACGAGATGCGAGCAACAGTCATTGACCATGTCATTGTCCGTGGCATGACAATGGCTGAAGCAGGATTAAGAGTCCGTCCAAACCTGAGTAGGTTCACCGTGGCCACCATTATCAGGGCATTCAGACAACACAACAGGTATTGTACTCTATTGCTTTCTTTGTCACAATACAATTTTACAAGCCTGTGAAAGTAGTCTATTAGTTTCAAATCAGTTGTTACTGTATTGTAAAACATATCATTGACGACACGTTTCTTTCTTTAGAGTTGAAAGAATGCCACATAGAGGTGGGAGGGTTGCCAAATTTACAGCGGCACAAGAAACCCTCATTGTGGATATGGTTTGTGAGAACAACCTCATCAGACTCCGGGAGCTCAGAGACAAAGTCATTGCCGATAATGTGAACTTTGAGGGCATTGATGATGTCAGCTTGGCCACAATAGACCGAGTTCTCCGGCGCCAAAAGATGCGGATGAAACAGTCTATAGGGTTCCCTTTGAGCGAAACTCTGCACGACACAAAGACCTACGTTACGAGTATGTGCAAGTAAGTATGCATCCATGTTCACAGTACAGTTAGTGAACATACTGTGTTGCTCAGTGGCCTACATTACTTCTGGACAATACTATGCT
>NC_060159.1:26325221-26343339 GCF_021292245.1 Micropterus dolomieu | reverse complement strand
GTTTTATAGGAATAGGGTGGTCATGGATGACATCACCGGGCCAAACCAAGTAGAGGGTTTTCTTTCTTTATAGGAATGTTTCTTTTGGTTGTTTTTGAGTATTATGAATAAATGTGTGAATAACCCTGACCTGTTTTTTAGGCAGTGAGAGCAGAGAGAACTGATAACGAAGTTCCAAATATTAAGAGATTTCTAGATATCGATGTTGTGGAGTAGATCAACCTGCATCAGAATGGGATGGGCTGAAGCAGTTGGGTGTGAATTGACCACCATATATAAACAGGGGGAAAAAGGGTGGTGGGGGTGTGCTGCTGTGAACATGTGCCTCGTGTTAGTGTTGCTAGAAGTTTGATGTGTTATTTTTCTTTTGTTGTTTTGGATTGAATTATCCATGTACTGCCGACCATGGTCAATAAAATAATCACTTCAGTAAACATATGATGTTGGAGTCTGCCTACCTACCACCTTCCTAGCCACTCTGGCCAGGCTACACCATACTTATATTCAGCTTTTAAATAAAACTAGAATCAGAGCTGCAAGACAAGATTTATTAAAATTATTATTTGACTATATAACTTGCTTGTACACAGAGCCACACGAGCTATTTGCATGCGAGTAATTAGCTTTTTATATACAGTCTATGATAAAAATCTACATGAAAAAAGAGTGCAGAGGAAACAGTCCATTCACTGCTTTCAAAACTACCACAAGAATAACAACTACCAACAAAAACCACTATATTCTAAGCAGACACGCTTAAAAATAACATAAAAAATAAAGTAACATTTGTCAAACAAATAAAAAAGTTTTTATTCATAAGTCCTGTAATGGGAATTCCAAACATTTTGCATGTAACCCTGGACTCAGGGAGACTAATGTGTGATGTGGCACTGAAACAGTCCAAATATCTCTGTTCTCTTTGTTATCCAGACTTCAGGAACAACTTGTCTCTGTGGGATGATATGATTGGCAATTTTGGCGTTGTCAGCAGGATCACACGCGAGAGGACTTGACACATGGAGCTGAAGGTGAAAACCGTACGGTCAGAGTCTGGGACTCTGGGACTTCAAACCTCCCCTCCAAAATACTTGATGCTCAACGTCTCACCCGCTCAGCCTGAGTGTCTGAGGCTCGCTCACCGCTGTGATCCATAAAGAACCTGGTAGCTGTTCAAGTGTAACAATTCTCTCTACCAAACGGGGTGTGGGTGACAGACGTGTCAGCAGCCTGGGGGGGCTGTGTGAATCGGCAAAGCTTTGGGGTTAAAAGTACTATAGTCAAGAAATCACTGTTGGACAGTTGCTACAGATGAGTAAATGAATTGCGACTGAAAAAAACCCAGTATGTGTGAATGTTGAACAAAGGCTTTTGTAAACAGGATAAAGATTCCCTCAGGGTTATAGCTTTGTTAACATTTGATAAAAACATTTAAGAGTTATTAGAGAAAAATTAAAAATTACAGATCTGTTAACAATCTCTTCCCAAGCAGACGGCTTCAGGAACGGGACGTGATTGTGGAGGCAGAGGAAGAGCATGTAGCATATCTGACGCTTGTTTGGGGAAAAAAAAACAATACTGGACACTGGGCTAGAAATTGTCCGGAGATTGAAAATCATCAAATGGCTGATTGACTGGAGGGGGGAGACCGGGGCCAGAGAAGGAACTATGTAGGATATTCACATCTAGTTTATCCATTTAACAGCACTGTTAATTTTAGCTAAAGTCTATGATGTGACAGTGACCCAGAGGAAACGCTGCCTTTGAATTAATCTAATACTAAATGACTGTCTACAACGAGGACCTGCAACTTTGAGATTTCACACTAACATTGTACGATCAAAAGAGACCTAATCGTCAATTTTGGTGTACTTTGCCTCCATGTCTTCTTTTGCTCTAATGGAAAGACTTCAAAATATATATTTAGATGGTGTTTGTTTTAAGCCCACTACCCTCTTTCTGTTTGCATCTGTAGATTTATTCTAAATTAACCAAAACAAGCTAATCTGCCTAAATTAAACAGAATTTCTGGGTAAAAGACTCTTGATGTAAATCATTAACTGTATGATGTATTGCCTTAGCTAAACTTTAGCTAAC
The DNA here is from genome assembly GCF_021292245.1 of Micropterus dolomieu. Lineage (NCBI taxonomy): Eukaryota > Metazoa > Chordata > Actinopteri > Centrarchiformes > Centrarchidae > Micropterus > Micropterus dolomieu. The sequence goes on along the minus strand of NC_060159.1, from coordinate 26,341,245 downwards.
TTATTACATTAGCTTGTTGCTTATAAGTCATGCCTGTTTTCAAGACACAAGCTAACTATATTTGTCTTTTGTCTTTTTGCTAATTAGTTGTAAACTCGAGGCAGTGGTAGCCTAATCTTTGTTCATCACCACTCACCTCCACCAAGAGAAACACAACAGGGATCGGAGCTGGGAGGTGCTGCTGCCTGCCTGTCTGTCTGATGTGCTGATGTGTGCTGCACTTTTTAGAGACCTTTTTATTTACAGTCTATGGTGGAGACACAGAGAGAGGGGGAGGGAGGGCATCGGAACTCCACAAAGTCTCATCTCCTTACCTGATATTTTGATTTTTTTAATTCAATAAATAGATTTGTTTGACTGTGCACACACAAAAATATACATATATTGATTTATTTACAAAAAACACATTTGAGCAGGTGCCTGGCCCTTAAGGTTCCTTTACACTATTCATACTAATTTGGAGCATGCACCATTATGAAAAACTCCACCGAAACAACTAACCAACATCTTATTCACCATCGTGGGACTGTTTAACACAAATGTAGGCAGTCAACGGTTGTCAACCCTGATTTACCTTGATGACATGAAATCTGGCTAGGTTAAATCCCCTTTGTTGTATGTATATTCTATTCAATAGTTATCACCTGACATGTTAGACCTCCCATGTCAATATATGAGGAACATTTGTGATTTAAAATCTGTACCACTACTTTTCACTTTCACTTTCAGGGAAGCCCTCTCTATTCAAGTTCTCCCTCCCTTACCTCTTCCCTTTTGTTCTACTTAATGGAAGATGTAGAGGCATCGTGATAATGTACGTGTTTTTAACCTACTAGCCTAAACTTGTGTAGTTTGCTAATACTACATGTTATTTAACTTGTGTAAGGGCTGAAGTTGTAACACGACAATTGAATGGAGATGTATTTACATCTGTTGTCAGTTTTTTTTTTTACTGTAGCTGAATAAATTTACTCTACCTTGTGTTCAACTTCATCCCATGTAACCGGCCCGTGGTTGTACTGAACGGTTTCGTCTCAAACACGCGACCTCTGGTACGGCAGAGAGATGCGAGGAGGCTAAAACCCATGGGCAGTAATGTCAGTTGTTAGCCTTCCTGAATAAACAAACACCCGTATGATTGATTTTCCCTGAAGTGCACAAAAGAAACATAATTGAAGATCATTTGCAGCGCACACAAAAAGAACTTTTATAAACTAGAGTTTAATCGAGAATCATATTAATTAATAGGCCACAAGCGTTGCATGAAAGTGCGTTTTTTTACCCACCAAACAACATGCTTCAGCTTCACAAAAAGGAAGTTAAATCTTGTTTTGTAGATTTTCTGTCAGATTTTGCTTTCTTTTCTTCATGCAGTCAGTATGTGTTAATATTAATGAGGGGCATTTTACTTACCATTTAAAGGCAACTATGGGCGTCGGACATGGAGCTCCCTCACATGCGCCACATTTCAAGTTGATTGTGATTTATAAAGGGAACTTGCTTACAAGTGTGCGTATGCGTAAGTCCAAATATTTTTTGACGCGATTTTTGGCTTTCCGCCGCACGTAAACTTTTAGTGAGGAGTCTACGCACAGTTTTGTGAAAGAGACCTCTGCACTTTATGTCCACTTTGGATGTTTAAAGGGCTCTATTAATAAATTTTGATTGATTGATTGATTGAGTTTGAGGCATATCCTGGAGAATGCCATTAGCCAAGGCCTGAAACACACAGCAAAACTCTGCAGCGCCAATGGCGGGGAGCACTTGCGGAGGCACAGGGTTTATATGCTCCGAGTTATCGTCATTACACAGGTTTGATATATGTTAGAAACAAATGTGTTGAAACATAGTTGTAAGAGTTTTATGTTCTATGTTAAGGTTTAAGGAAGCGCTGAATACCTAGCAGTATCTTCGCCATTGTCGTGTTGTTTCAGTGTTATTACAGTTTTTCTCAAATGCTAAAACACAAAAGCCAATCCTCTAAACCAAATGACCAGTTGTCTAAACACATTTACTAAATCTAGCCATCATTTTCCAATATCATAAACACATTTCACATGAAGACACAATTCACAAAACACAATCCTCCGTTCACATAAATCTTAACACATTTTTCCTTGCTAAAACGCAAGTTGCAAAAGAACTCTGCTCATATTCTCAAATGAAAGCTCATGTGATGCAAAATGCTTGCCACAGTCAGCAATATTTGAACAAAATGAACACACCTGGCGTCATTCATTACACACAACGACTCAAAATTGAAAACACCTGTTGCTAATGCTGTGACCACATGTATAAAAGCAAGTTCAGAGTGCACAGTTTGCTGAAGATTCCAAACAAACACAATGGATGAAGGCAGAGTCAGGGGAAGAGGTAATCGAGTCAGAGGAGGGAGAAGAGCTAGCCAACGAGGAAGAGGAGCAGGCCAGGGAGGAAGAGGAGGAGGCCAGGGAGGAAGAGGAGCAGGCCAGGGAGGAAGAGGAGCAGGCCAGGGAGGAAGAGGAGCAGGCCAGGGAGGAAGAGGAGGAGGCCAACAAGGAAGAGGAGCAGGCCAAGGAAGAAGAGGAGGAGGCCAACAAGGGAGAGGAGAAGGTCCAGGAGGGAGAGCAAGACAACCTCGCACCATCATTACGGACGAGATGCGAGCAACAGTCATTGACCATGTCATTGTCCATGGCATGACAATGGCTGAAGCAGGACTAAGAGTCCGTCCAAACCTGAGTAGGTTCACCGTGGCCACCATTATCAGGGCATTCAGACAACACAACAGGTATTGTACTCTATTGCTTTCTTTGTCACAATACAATTTTACAAGCCTGTGAAAGTAGTCTATTGGTTTCAAATCAGTTGTTACTGTATTGTAAAACATGTCAATTGACAACATGTTTCTTTCTTTAGAGTTGAAAGAATGCCACATAAAGGTGGGAGGGTTGCCATATTTACAGCGGCACAAGAAACCCTCATTGTGGATATGGTTCGTGAGAACAACCTCATCAGACTCCGGGAGATCAGAGACAAAGTCATTGCCGATAATGTGAACTTTGAGGGCATTGATGATGTCAGCTTGGCCACAATAGACCGAGTTCTCCGGCGCCAAAAGATGCGGATGCAACAAGTCTATAGGGTTCCCTTTGAGCGAAACTCTGCACGACACAAAGACCTACGTTACGAGTATGTGCAAGTAAGTATACATCCATGTTCACAGTACAGTTAGTGAACATACTGTGTTGCTCAGTGGCCTACATTACTTCTGGACAATACTATGCTACCTGATTGACTGTTGTTCTGAACACCTGTGCACTTTCACATTTTCACAGAGGATATTACAGTTGGACGCGATGGCCAGACCTCATGAGTACCTCTTCCTGGATGAGGCTGGCTTCAACCTGCAGAAACAAAGGCAAAGAGGCCGTAACATCATTGGCCAAAGAGCCATCACTGAGGTTCCTGGCCAATGGGGGGGGGGTAATATTACTCTTTGTGCGGCCATGGGTTTGGAGGGGCTTGTCCACCGGCAGGCTGTCCTCGGGTCTTACAACACCCAACGTCTCCTAACCTTCCTAGAGGAGCTAAAAGATATCCTCCTGGACTGCCAACAACACCATCCTGGGCCCGAACATCCCATTTATGTGATCATTTGGGACAATGTACGCTTCCACAGAACAAACCAAATCAGAGAGTGGTTCACCACCAACAGTAACCACTTTAAACGTCTGTCTGCCACCCTACTCCCCTCTACTGAACCCTATAGATGAGTTCTTCTCATCATGGAGATGGAAGGTTTATGACAGACAACCATACACTAGAGAGAACCTCCTAAGGGCAATGGAGCTGGCATGTGTGTGGAGAACTTCCAAGGATGGATCCGCCATTCCAGGGCGTTTTTCCCGCGGTGCCTGGCAAGAGACAATATAGCCTGCGATGAGGTGATGTGGCCCGATGCAGCTCAGCGACATGATGCCGCACAGTGATTGTGGTGTAAGTAAAAAAAAAAAAATATATAAAAAAACTTCACACCCTGATCATGTTTTCAAGAGTACTGTTGTGTGCAATAGATTCTGTTTTTGCATCAAGTTGTGTTACAGTAGTGTACAGAATTTACTATAGATTTATACTCTTCATATGAAACTCACAAATCTAAATGCCCAATCCTCTGCAGAGATCTAAGAAGATCCATTATTGTAAAGTTTCTAAAAATATGCATTGGCAGTTATGAAACAAAGAACCTTCTCACAAATTGAGCATTGTGTTTTCAATTGTTTCGCTGTAATGTGTATAGTGTTTACATTTTTTGAAAACTTCGAGCTGCTCTTTTGGTGTGAAAGTTTGAGTTTTGAAGGGAGAAGGTGTGGTTGTGTTTTAGCATTTGAGAAACTGTAATCAAAAGTCTTACATTTAATAAAAAGGTCTACATTCAAAAGAACTGAGTTTCAGCAGACCTGCAGTTTGTTTCAGATAAATGGAGCGCTGCTTCTCCAGGTTCAGTTTTGACTCTGGGGACAGAAAGCAGACCTGATCCCAGACCACCTGAGATGGTTTAAAACGTGGCAGAAGATCAATTCTCTGACGGACAGGAAGCCGTTGTAAAGACCTCAGAACTGGAGCGATGAGATCCTCTTTGTTGGTCTTAGTGAGGGCGGCAGCGTTCTGAATCAGCTGCAGCTGTCTAATGGATTTTTTAGGAAACCCTGTACAGACACCGTTACAGTAGTCAACTCGACTGAGGATAAATGCATGGACAAGATTTTCCAGATCCTGCTGAGACATAAGTCCTTTAATCCTTGAAATATTCTGCAGGTGATAGCAGGCTGACTTTGTAATCGTCTTATGTTGCTGCTAAAATTCAGGTCCACGACTACACCAAGATTTCTGGCTTGGTTTGTGGTTTTAGGAGTCACAAAACAAAATGTAACAGCCAATCAAATGAATCGGATCTGGGCTATGAATTGAGATATTGAGCATTAAGGCCTGCAGCGTGATCTCAGCCTAAGATGGCTGCCTCTCCTGGCGGGGAGGCTTGATGCAGATCTCCGTTTTGTTTCAGAAAAGCTGCTCGGCCACATTTGTTCCAACTCAAGATGATCTTGGTCTTATTTTACAAATGAATTTATCTTTAACCTCATAATGATTTAACAACATTTATGCTTCAAAGCGCAGTATTGATCCTCTGACCTCAGAGGGCAGATCCATGAGTACGACCCTGCGGACTGTCCCTCGGTCTGTAAATGCTAACGTCAGCACGTTAACAATGATATGCTGATGTTTAGCAGGTAAAGTTTACCATGTGCACCATCCTGGTTTTACTTGATAGCATTTTCTAAAGAGCACAAAACATAAAGCACAGCTGAGGCTGATGGGAATGTCATTAGTTCTGCAGGAATTTAGTCAAAAACCAAATATTTGGACAAATTAAAACTTTGACCTGATGGTGGCTTGAGATCAGAAAATCAACAAAGGCAGTAAGATTCATCCTCTGGGGGACATCAGCTACTAAATTTCATGTCAATCCATCCAGTAGTTGTTGAGATATTTCACTTCAAGACCTTGTTTACTGCTGATTTTGTGTCTCTCCTTTGTGTTTATTGTGTGCAGCAGCTCTTAAAGTAAAGAGCTCTACAAATACAGTGTCTTCTTCTTCTTCTTCTCTCTGCTTTACAAACTGTGTTGTCTGTCGGCGTGTGTGACAATGAGCAGTAAGAGCTTCAGGAAGGATGGGGATTAAATGGGATAATGTCAACGGTGCTAATCTGTCTGCTGCTGCACTCACGGCCCGTCAACTGCAGACAAACGTATCACATGAATCATTAAAATATTAACGGCATATTAACGTCAAAACACGGATAGCAGTACATGGGACAGACACGACCACTAAAGGTGGAATTATACAGTTACCACTTTTGAAAAGGTCTGTAGTTAATATGTTGGTAACTATTGGTAAGTTAACCAGCCACCACAGTGAACTGGACCTTTAACTCTGGTTCGATCTGTCAATTTAAGGACCTTCATCATTCCCCGAACTGAGGCCTGTCGAACAGATTATCATCCCAAATGAGCCTGTAGCGTGAGAGCTATACAGACATAATCTTAAAGTTGCCGACTCGACTGAAAGCTCCCTGATTTTAAATTGTAAATATCTCTACAGCCTCTACACAGAAACCCTTAACAGCCAATGACATGTTGTGTATTTGCTCATGCTATAAAACGTAATATATATATAACGTAAGAAATGACTCTTTGCTACAATGTAAAGTAGTGAGTGTGCAGCTTGTGTAACAGTGTAAATTTGCTGTCCCCTCAAAATAATCACACAGCCGTTAATGTCTAAACCGCTGGCAACAAAAGTGAGTACAGCCCTCACATATTTGTAGATATTTGATTATATCTTTTCACATTATAACACTGAAGAAATGACTCTTTGCTATAATGTAAAGTAGTGAGTGTGCAGCTTGTATAACAGTGTAAATTTGCTGTCCCCTCAAAATAATCACACAGCCATTAATGTCTAAACCGCTGGAAACAAAAGTGAGGACACCGCTAAGTGAAAAGACAGACACATCATGATACATTTCCAACAAGCTTAACTGATGGGAGGTCTCAATGACAAAACAATCACCCCACAAGGTCCACTGTTCTGGAGCTTTCAATCACAATGCATGATCTTCAACCCAGTTGTTGTGGAAATGTAGATTCATTTTTCGGAGCACTTTGCAGACTTCTATTCCACGTCGTCGTAAATGTTGAGATTAAAAGTTCTGTCTTGACCTTGCAAACAGCAACTGAACAAAACAATCTCACCACAAAGTCCATTTAGTGGCTGCTCTGGAGCTTTCAATCATATCACACAATCTCCCTCAGCAGGTGGAGTTTGCATAGTTGTCCAGATCCTCTCAGAATAATCCCTTTTTCATCGTGTTTACATTCTACTCTCCAGTTCAGGAGACACAGAAAAACCTGAATAATTTCCATCACAACCAAGCAAACTCCATCCACGGATGAAGAGCACAATATGTGGTTGAAAGCCCCCCCCCCCAAAAAGCTAGTAAGTAGACTTAGAGTTAATGTTATTTTGCCAAACTGAATCACTGTGTTACGGCAATCAGTGACAGACAGCAGCAACAAGGACAATAGCTTCCAAGTTGTTAATTTATATTTTAATATTGTAAGGATTCACTGAACAAGCTCATAAGTGGGACGACAAAACACAATTCAAGAGTCATGAATGTTTTAGTGGTCAGTAACACAACACTGACTAAGTCCAAGAATAAGTCGCTCAACACGAGGCTGAAAGCCGAGAGCAGCATTTCATAGCAAACAAACCACCAGAGACGAGCAGGACAAACGTCCGCCTTTAAAAACTGCACTCTTGTGTCTGCATTTACATTTTAGTCATTTAACTGATGCTATTTTTCAAAGAGACTCAGAATCAGTGGCTTAAGAGAGAGTGTGAGGCCCTGCTGAGATAATGTTCGGACTACAAATTAAAGTTTTCTTTGCCTGTTTAGTGACACTTTCATGTACGCTTTTGTTTTTGTCAACAAACCCCATGAAAAGACCAAACCAACACGTCCAGAACTTCCTGTCTGTGGCTCTCAGCTCCAAGCTCATTGGTTCCTCCTGGAGACGTAACGCCTCACAAATATATATATAGTTTATTTTTATTTTTTTAAAGGCTCAGTAAGTTCCTAAAACAGCTGCTCACTGTAGCTCCTACCAAACAAACAGGAGGAAATAGTGCATTTGTGTGGGACTATTTCCAGCGGAGGATGAATCCACATTTGGTGCAGCAGGACAGTGTATGTGTTCATGGTGATGAAGGAACATGTGACCCAGTGCAGCAGAGAGGCTCACTGATGGATTTAATAGTTTCTGCGGCGCTTTATTTGTTTGGCTTCGGACTGTGTAAAAGAACTGGACGCAGCCACAACTACTGTTTTGGAGCCTTAAGTTTCATTTTGGCCGTCGCCATCTTGATTTTTTTTAGAACCAGAAGTTACCACATTCAGAGGAGAAGGTGGCGCCAGGTAGCTTAGTTAGCAAGGTGCATCAGTAATTCACAATAACCATGATATTAATTAGGATGCAAATTTTGGCAAGTGTAAAACAGGCTAAGAACAAAATGTACTAAGCGGAAAAATGAACAGCCGACTCCTCAAGATCGTCTTTTAGTACAGCTGAAGACATTTTTGGGCGAACAAAATGCTAGTTAATTTTCATGAAGTGAAAAACACACTGTGAAAGGGTCAAAGACGAGTTCAAGTTCACAGCTGGTTAATTAAATTGTACATAGAGCAGCAGATTGACAGGTCACCATGGTAGGGACTTGTCACTCACCTTGTAGCCCCGCCCTAAAGCCTCCCCTGCTTCCTGGTCTCTGTTCCTCTAAATGGGACCATAATTTACTAAATGAACATCATGCTGTGTTGAAGAAGACTTTAAACTAGCGACTGAGACCATAAACTCATCAGGAAAGTGTTTACTGAGGGAATAAATCAGCTGAGAAGTAGAAACATTTTCTCATAGACTTCTATACAATCGAGTGGAGTCGCCCCCTGCAGGCTGCTGGAGAGAATGCAGGTTAAAGGCTCTTCAGCACTGGCTTCACTTTTCAGACCGGAGACTGCCAACAAAACATCAGTTTCTCATCTGAAAAGGCCATCGATCCGTTTACAGGGTAACCCTCAAGTTTAGCAACTTCAAATGGCATCTAAACTGCTGTCACTGCTTCCACACCGACATCGCTGCTATTTACTGCTCATACTTTAAAATCCCCGTCGCTGTCATTGTTTACATTTCAGTTTCTTACACTTCATCTGCTTTCGGTGCTTTTAAACAGTTTTCAACTACTGATATTTTAAAGACATTTCAACCTGTTTACACCTGCATTTTCAACAAGACTGTTTGCAGTTCTATATACATTTATGCTGTCTTTTTAAGATCATACAAGATTTTACCATTTAGAAATTAATGCAAATATTTGAGTTACAGAATTAACCTTAATTATAATAATAATATTGGATATTTTCTTATATACTCTTCAATCAGTTTGTCTTATTTAAATCCTTTGAGTTGTGATTCTTTCAGTTTTAATTCATATTTAAAGGAGGAGGCGTACATTAAGCTCTTTGAAACTTCCCCAGTGTATAAATTTTTCCCCATTTTTTGCAAAAAGCATCCAAGTACCTGGAAATAATGCATTTAAGATCCAGATTTGTGTCAAGAAGCAACACACACACAAACACAGAAATCACCATCTATGGTCTATGAAGAACTTTCCGATGAAACGCAGCACAAATAAAGAGCTAAGGCAAACAAAGTGCTCTTGCATCTAGTGTCGCTTTTAATGCTGAAGATTCATCCACTCCACATCGAAGAGACACAACAAGCACCGAACTACGTATGTGACCCGTGACCGGCAGTCAACTTCTTGACAGGTGGATTATTAACTTACAAATAACAGCAACTTCCTCTATGTTGTTCTTTTTTTTTTTAAATAGTTTTTCTTCCTCTACACAACTAGAAAGCATAAAAAATAATGATGCAAGAGCTCAGCAGTGTCCTTCCGCTCGGGGATCCTCCTGGAGAGAAGAACGTCTATGAAAACATAACTTAACGGGCCACTTCATAAGTCATAAAACAGTAAATTACAAAGGCAGCGGGAAAAACTCCAGCATATTTACAGTTCATGTTTTATTCGATACAAATTTAAAGGTGTGTTTAATGTCTGTGGTTAACGGAGGGAGTTAAGGAACGTTTCCGACGTGTTGAAGTGGAACCAGCAGCGTACAATCAGGCTCGGCCCCCCCGCAGGGCCTGGGAGTGACGGGGAGGAAGAGGAGGAGGGTGGGCTTGTTTCAGGGGCTTAAGTTTGGCGGCCCGCCCGTCGACCCAGAAGTCTCTTCAATCTCAGGCTCTTCAGGAGAGCCGGGCGGAGCCGCGACCCGGTCGGGCTCCTTCTTTTCCAGTTCTTGTTGCTCTTGGATCTTCAGGATCAGCTCCTTGATCTCCTCGCGCTTCGTCTTCATGCGCTGCTGAGGAAACCACTCCGACAGGTTCACCGGCAGGTGGAAACTGGGAATCGGATTCTGGATTAAGAAAAGAGAGGGAGAAAGAGTATTTAGTGATCAAACCGGGACGGTACGGAAGTCCAATCGGCGTGGATCCTCCTCTCACCTCGAAGAAGCTCTCCACATACTGCAGGATGTAAACTCCACAGTCGCTGAAGTTATCCTGCTGAGGCACACGGGGGCTAGAGCCCTTCATCACATCCTTTCCGAAACTCCGCTGAGTCCCTTTACGCACCTCCCACTCCACCTCCAGGTACCTAAAACAAACGCACCCTCGGTCTCAGTCACATGCGGTGTTGGTTTTCCTACTAATCATTACCAATGAAAAATGTTAGCTTCACTTAACAGTCACACAGAAATCTAAATAACTAAATTCTGAAGTCATCCTGGTTTAATAGTGTTGTAAAAACGTGGCGCTCCCATTGCAATGAATTGAAAAAAAAAAAAGACGCTGGCGTCAGAAAAAAGACTCTTTGGTGGACACAATTAAATGATTTTGTTTTGTGTCTGTTTTAACCGTGTTTATTGTTGTTTTACGATCGGGAGCCTCCACAGGGTGTTTTATTTTGAAATAATAAAACATATTTAAATTATAGGTTAATGCGTGCCACCGCTTTGTTTTATGGGGACAAGTCAAAAAGTTTGGGAATTACTGCTCTTAAATCAGAAAAATGCATAAAATGAAATCTCTCCATCCTCTGTAAAGCCCCTGTTTGGACACTCACTCTCTCAGAGTCTTCACCACAGTCGACCTGGCCGGACCTCGCAGGGAGTCCATGATGAGGATACAAGGCCTGATGGAGCAAAAAAACCTAAAGTTAAACACCAGATCTGCATTTTCACTTGCTCTCGCTGCTTGTTTTCTGCAGCGCAGCAGTGCCACCTGCAGGTGAAAAGGCGGGAGGTGCATCAACTTACTGTTTGCAGAGGTTTTGTTTGGAGGCCAAAGCAGAGACGTCAGAGCCGAGAGAGTCTTCAGCCAGAGTCCCGTCCTCGCTGCACTCGTCCTGGAGACAAAACACCCACCGGCATTAACCACTTTTCATTTAAGTCAGGGCTTCATCAACTCCTTCGCTGGCTGACAGTCAACTAATTAAATGACAGATGGAGGGAGATCGAGTGATTTGGGGGCGAACAAGACAAATGGAGAAGAGAGTACCTGAACGGAGCTTTGGTCATCAGAGAAGGTGAAGGTGTCGTCGTCTCCTTTTCCTGAACCGTAGCAAACACTGATTCTGTGCAACTCGCCTGAAAACACCAAACCACAAGCAAAAAAAACACCTTTAATCTCTTACATAAAAAAACTTAATAAGTTCCTGGCTTCTCTTATTTTTAGCAGCGTTCATCAGCACATCTAAGAGTATTATATGTGATGTTTTTCAGGCATTTTAATTGCTTCTTGGAATCAGATTAAAGACCACAATCAGTTCCTGAGTGGAGGCAGAACAACGGACTCTCCACTCATCAGTTCATATCCAGCTGTCGTCTCACTGCATCATGAAAACAAAATTGAACGGACAAAAGGTTAAAAAAACCCCCAAAAAAACAAATCACGTGTACGCCACACTTTTGTTGCTGCAGCCACTTTAGGTGCATTTAGGGCCCGTGTCCACCAAAGTGTTTTTTACCAGCTGAAAACGCCACCCGCTCTTCTGAAAACGCCAAGCTGCGAACGCTAGGGTGCGTTTTGGATGCGCAGCGGGTTTTTACTGAATGTAAAAATGTCACCACAAAGTAGGGTAGGCCTACTAGCTGTGGCCCTCGCTCTGCATGAAGAGGAGGCTGAAACATGAGGGCACAGACTGGCCGTACGTGGGTTCATGGGATTTTGAGGGCGAGGAAACACCTCGGCGAGCAGCCACATCGTTTCGTTTTAAGATCGGATGTGCTCGGTGCGGTGTTTGTCCCGCCCCTCCTGCACTGTGATTGGACGGCTGGGTAAAAAGTGACAGCGACGAGGGCAGCGAACATTTTTCAACTCTTGGCCACCTCAGAGTTGAGCTTGAGAGCAACTTCTTTGACAATAATAGTAAGAGAGCTATTTATTTCCTATATTTATAGTTTGTCATATACTATAAATCAGATTTTGACACATTTTACTCGTAAAAAGTTCATTATCTGTGCTGGACATTAGTTTCTACAGAGTTCTTGCTCAACTCCAGTGAACACTGCGGCAGTACGCTGACGTGGTGACGCTGTAATCAGTACATTTAGACGCCGCTAAATTTTACAGAGAGGAAGAAAAGTCTGTTTGGACCGCAGCGCTTTCAAAACGAACAGGTCGACAGTCTTTACCGCAAAACAAAATAATCACTAAAAGAAAACAAAACTGAAATGTAAAGAGATAAAAAAGGTTTAATCTACTTTTTTCCCCCACTTTATTGAAGTCCATTGTAAAGCTTTCAACTGAAACCTGCAGGGGTGATGTGCTCTATCGAGCCTCGAGACATACTGGTGTTGTATCTAACAGGCAAAGCAGGGCCGGACGTGAAAGTTGGATAAACCTGATGGTTAATTGTGGTTTAAACTTTTCTTTATGGTCAGAACAAAACAGCGGATCACTTCACAAATCTGAGGCAGAACATTCAAAACAATTATGAGCAAATATGCACGAGTAAAATGAAGTAAAAGCTTTTTTCTGTCCTTTTTCCTCGACAAAATAAACATCTTAATAAAAAAAATGATTCAAGTGAATAAAATCAAAAATCTAACATGGTGAGAAGTTTGATTTAAATCAGGACTTATCTGATCGAAGTAAACAGGATTATAAATCTGACCAGACAGACTTATAATCAGCTTTCAGCACTTCGTGATGCTCACTTGTGTATTGTTGCTCTGCGTCCGGCGGGCCCGACCCTGCGGGGGCGCCAGAAGGCTCTTGTCCCGCCTCTGTGAAAGCTGCGTTGTCACCGTCGGTCAGACCCTCTGTGGACGTCTCGGGGGCTCCGGGGGACGGGTCCTCGGATGAGCTGTCTAGTCCGTCTCTGTCCGGGGACAGAGGACGACAGTGGTCCGGGATGTTCTCCTCTGACGGGGGATCTGCAGCCGAGGTGGGGGCCGGAAACGGGCCGTGGTACAGCGGGTTCTGCTCGTACACCAGACCCTCGAGACCCGGGAAGCAGATGACGGCCAAGTACCAGTGAGCTCTGACAAAACAAGAGTTCAAAGTCGTTTAAAAATTAAAAAATTAAAATAGAGCAGGAGGGAACTCAAGCTCTGGGATTTGCAAAGCTGAAGACTCACGACTCGTTGATGGGGACAAAAATGAAGTCCTTCTGGAACAGATCCACGTGCCGAGTCCACGTCTTAACCCTGTTGTGCTTCCTTTTCTGGATTCTGGAAAATCCAAACCAAAAATTTCAGCATTTAGTAGAAGATGATTTAAAACCACGGTGTGTTGGAAACTGCTGGACACTCACGGCAGGTTGGTTGTGTCGGGAACGTTCCTCCGCTCCCTCTGGTTTAGCCTCTTGTAAAAGAAGGAGCTGAACACGTGGATTCTTTGGGCATCTTCTTTTTTCAACTTCTCTAAAACTAAATATCTAATATGGAAAGACAACGGGAGGGCTCATCAGAGCGTGAAGGCATTAATATTTTTTATTTTATTCTTGTGTCTCTGCGGCTGATTCGACAGAAATGACCCAAACACTTACTTTAAATAAAAGTCTATGATAACGTCGTTTAGGAATTCTCCATCGTTAAGGCAGTGGAGGTCTTCGTTAGTGACCGATATCCCACCCTTGGCCGGAGGAGGAGGATACACCATTAATCTGGAAGACAAACACCAACAACACTGTGACACACTGGGAGTGGAAGCAGCAGTACCGCTAACGTCCACGGGGTGCCGCCGTGTCCACAGTCTTAGACGACAAACTCACTCCGGTTCAGTCTCTGCTCTAACGTGGAAACAACAGGCAGGTGACAGAAGAGAAACTCACTTGACGATCGGTCCGGAGAAGGTGGGCTGGAGGTCGGTCATCTCCTCGTCTTCCTCTTCAAAGTAGGCGCTGGTTTGCTGGCGGGTGGCCATCCGTGTGCGTGCGGGCATGGCGCCCGGGGTCACCGGGGTGACCTGCGTGACCTTGCTGAGCGGGGAGACTTGGGTGATTTTGGGAGTCGTTTGTGTTGGTTTCTCCTGCACAGGAGGGACACGTGTTCAGTCAGGAGCAAGAAAATAAAAAAAAGTATTTAATAAGGCCAGCTGTAAACAGACAAACTTGTTTTCTCACCACAGTTTTCCAAGTCAAAATGTTTAAATTCAGAAAAAAAATAATATAAAATCTGTAACTACGACAGAAAGAACTTTGTTTCCATGGAGCACAAGCGTTGATCACCTGCACTGCACTATAAAATAGAAATTTAAAATAAATAAATCAAACTAAAGTTAGTCGTGCACATATGAGGAAACTCTCAGATAATATTGTTCAATATTACGATAACGATAAACAAATATTAAGGAGAGCATTTTAGATGCCTTGTTGTTTTTCTGTTCACTACGGGATTAGAATTGAATAATATAAATATAACTAATTGTTGTTTATAGAGCAGCAACATTAAAATTTACAGCAGCAGAGTCGCTTTTTTAATGTTGTTTAACAAAACATTCGACCTCCGTGGCCTCTGACAAACTGTGAGGGGAATTGTCTGACATTTTAGAGACTAAACGGACAAAAGGATAGATCTAATCATTAGCTGCAGTCCTACTGATCAGCGTTTCCGCGCACTGCGCTCACCTTCTCCTCCTTCTGTTTCGAAGCCTTGTTGTAGTTGACCAGTCGGATGTTGGCCTCTTCGAAGGGCAGCTTGGCGGGGAAGTTGCTGACGTTGTTGGTCTTGCCGATCTCGCCCAGGATGTCTTCCAGGATCATCTGCTCCTTCATGCCCAGGCCGTTCTCGAAGATCAGAACAATGTACTTCTCATCCGACTCTGTCGGCGCAGGACGAGAGACAAAGTTTGTTGTTTTTAGTAAGACATTTTTGCACTCTTTACGGCGTAATATTTGTAAATAATTTATATTTCTCATTCATAGTCTTTGCTCCAGTCCTCCAGTTGCATCCTGTTTTCCTTGAGCAATTTGTATTATAATATATTTTCTTTTTGTTTTATATTTTTAACGCTACATCAGATACTTTCATGACAACTTCGGCTTGAATCTTCTACGAGTAATTAAGATTGGATATATATATTTAGGCAGAATATGAGCAATGAGAGCAGAAAGCGACTCTGCTCTGTGTGAAGTCACTGAATACTGTGTGCAGCACGAAAAAGTACAAACATCTAGTGAGTTTAGTTTATTACATAGTTTTACTACGCATGTGTTTCCCACACATGCACTCAACTTGGGCACGCTGCCCAGGTTTATTAACGGCCACCCGGGTTTATTTGGCAACCCACATTTGCATTTTGCTGAGAAACGCAGAGAGAGATGCTATCAGAAGTTACAATCCTGATAGCGGCTCAACATTGTCATGTTTTCCAGCCATCGGGCATCGTCTATCGGCCCGACCCTGATGCAGACTCTGCCAGCTTCCTGCACACTGATAAGCTGACTGAACGAATTTGTTTCATCTGAGACCGGAGGTCAGTCTGATGCCGTGTCTTCTTTTGCATGTTTACACTCCACATTATATACTTTAAGGTGAGTCTGAATGAGGGAAGAGTTAATCAAGAGGAAAACATATCTGCAGGAGTACAGAGGGACGGGCATGTATTTCTACTGTACGTGTGTAGTTTTGTACATATCTGCAGGAGTACAGAGGGGCGGGCGTGTATTTCTACTGTACGTGTGTAGTTTTGTACATATCTGCAGGAGTACAGAGGGACGGGCGTGTATTTCTGCTGTACGTGTGTAGTTTTGTACATATCTGCAGGAGTACAGAGGGACGGGCGTGTATTTCTGCTGTACGTGTGTAGTTTTGTACATATCTGCAGGAGTACAGAGGGACGGGCGTGTATTTCT